>NC_052162.1:346795-446650 GCF_902713615.1 Scyliorhinus canicula
CCCCCCACCACCATAACCCCCCCGACCATACCCCACCCACCACCCCCATCCACCACCCCCACCCACCATAACCCCCCGCACCATACCCCTCACCCACCATACCCCCCACCCACCATACCCCCCACCCAACATACACCCCCACCCACCATAACCCCCCCATCCACCATAACCCCCCCAAACACCATACCCCCCAGGCACATACCCCCATCCACCGTACCCCCCAGGCACCATACCCCCCATCCACCGTACCCCCCATCCACCATACCCCCTATCCACCATACCCCCCATCCACCACCCCCCATCCACCAACCCCCACCCACCATACCCCCCATCCACCATACCCCTCCATCCACCATACCCCCCATCCACCACCCCCCATCCACCATACCCCCCACCCACCATACCCCCCACCCACCATACCCCTCCATCCACCATACCCCATCTACCCACCATACCCCCCCACCACCATACCCCCCATCCCCATACCCCCACCCACCAATACCCCCATCCACCACCCCCCACCATACCCCCACCAACCATACCCCCACCAACCATACCCCCCACCACCCCCACCCACCATACCCCCACCACCACCCCCATCCCCACCCCCACCCCATAACCCCCCACCCACCCACCCACCATACCCCCCATCCCACCACCCCCACCCACCATACCCCCCACGCACCATACCCCTCACCCACCATACCCCCCACCCACCATACCCCCCACCCAACATACACCCCACCCACCATAACCCCCCCATCCACCATAACCCCCCCATCCACCATACCCCCATCCACCATACCCACTCTACCCACCATACCACCCCATCCACCATACCCCCCATCCACCATACCCCATCCACCATACCCCCCATCCACCATACCCCCCACCCACCATACCCCCATCCACCATACCCCCCACCCACCATAACCCCCCATCCACCATACCCCCCATCCACCATACCCTCAATCCACCATACCCCCCACCCACCATACCCCCATCCACCATACCCCCCACCCACCATAACCCCCCACCCACCATACCCCCCACCCACCATAACCCCCCCACCCACCATACCCCCATCCACCATACCCCCCCATCCACCGCCCCATCCACCATAAACCCCCATCCACCATACCCCCCATCCACCATACCCACTCTACCCACCATACCCCCCATCCACCATACCCACTCTACCCACCATACCCCCATCCACCATACCCCCCATCCACCATACCCCCAGCCACCACACCCCCCACCCACCATAACCCCCCACCCACCATACCCCCCACCCACCATACCCCCCATCAACCATACCCCAGCCAACAACCATACCCCAGCCATCAACCATACCCCCAACAACCATACCCCCATCAACCATACCCCCCACCCACCATAACCCCCCACCCACCATACCCCCAGCCACCATACCCCCATCCACCATACCCCCACCCACCATACCCCCCATCCACCATACCCTCAATCCACCATAACCCTCCATCCACTGCCCCCCATCCACCATAAACCCCCACCCACCACCCCCCATCCACCATACCCCCATTCCCCCCCACCCACCATAACCCCCCATCCACCAAGAGAAGAAAAACAGCCAAATACAAACAAAATAAAACAAACCCCCGCCCCCACGGACTGACCGTGACTAATTCCTTAAAATAGGCCATGAATGGCTGCCATCTCCAGTTGAACCCTTCAACTAACCCCCTAACGGTGTACTTGACTTTCTCCATGTACAAGAATTGCAGTTGGTCACCCATCCAGACTGAGGCAGTGGGCGGAGTAGAAGACCTGCACCCCAGCAGAACTCCCCTCCAGGTAATCATCCAGGCTTAGGCAAGGACATCCGCCTTCAGTCCCATCTGCAGCGCTGGTTGGTCTGACATCCCACGAATGGCCACCAGAGGACAAGACTCCAGATGGAAATTCAGAATTACTGACACGGTGCTGAAGAAATCTTACCAGTTTGGGGCAAGACCAGAACATGCGTGTGTGAGTGCCCAAGCCCCCGCCCCCGCCCACACACACACACACACCTCTCACACCTGTCTTCTACCTCAAAAAAAACCCACTCATCTTAGCTTTGGTCAGGTGCGCACTATGCACCACCTTAAGCTGGATTAGACCAAGCCGCGCACATAAAGACGTGGAGTTCACCCGACAAAGGGTCTCACTTCAGACCTCATCACTCACTATAGGTCCCAGCTTCCTCTCCCACTTCACCTTCACCCCATCCGCCAAGTCTGAATCTTCAGACAGAAATCGCCCATAAATAGATGTGCTACCCTCCTCCCACCCTGCCAACAAAAGGATCCTTTCCAACAAAGATGTCTGGAAATTTTGGGAAGGCCACGTGTACAAAGTTCCTTTTCTGGAGGAACCTGAACGTGTCCGCCTCCACAAGCCCAAACTTTGCTGACAATTCCTCCAAGCTGGAAAACCGTCCTTCTACAAACAAATTCCCCAATCTCTCAAGCCTCTTCCCTTTCTCCACCCTGAACATGGCATCCAATCTCCACAGCTCAAAGAAGTGACTGGCACAGGTAGGGGCCATTCCCGACATGGATCCAGGCTTAAAATGTTGCCTGAATTGTCACCATATTCTTAAGGTGGACACAACCACCGGGTTCGAGGAGTATATAGCTGGAGAAAACGGAAGCGGGACTGTCACCAACGCACCCAGACTGTGCCTCTATCTGTCCCCATACAGAATCTGGGTCACTGTGCCACCCCAGCACCTTCTCAGCATTAGCCGCCCAATGATAATAAAGCAAATTCGGCAAAGCTAGGCCCTCCTGACTTCCTATCCCTTTGAAAATTACCCCACGGATCCTCGGAGTCTTGCCCACCCATATAAAGGATGAGATCAACCTATTAACCCTCACAAAAAAAAAGATTTAGGGAGGAAGATAGAAAGACATTGAAACAAAAACCTTGGAAAAATATTAATTTTAGGAGACTGGACTCTGCCGCCAGGGACAGGAGTAGGTTCCCACTTTTGCTGATGGGATGTAACCTTGTCCACCAGACTTAGAAAGTTCAATTTATGAAGCCAACCCAATCATGGGCCACCCAGTCTCCCAGAGCTAGACCTGGCCAAGCAAAAAGGCAACACCCCCAAGGCTCCCCTCCCTTGGAGGGGGGGGGGGGGGGGGGGGGGGGGAGAGGGTGTTGTCTGATTATACCGCTGCTTTCCAAATGCTGTGCTATGAAATCCTTGATAATGGACTCCAGCAACTTCTCAGCTACCGGCGTTAAGCTCACTGGTCTATAGTTCTCCGTTTTCTCTCTGCCTCCCTTTTTGAATAGCGGGGTTACATTCGCTACCCTCCAATCTGTTGAAACCATTCCAGAGTCCAAAGAAGTTTGGAAAATGACCACCAATCGATCTACTATTTCTCGGGCCACTTCCTTAAACACTCTGGGATGAAGGTTATCCGTCCCTGGAGATTTATCCGCCTTCAATCCCATTAATTTCCTCTGAATCATTTCTTTACTCATTCTAATTTCCTTCAGCTGCCCACTAAAATTTGTGTTTCTCAGACCTTCCGGTACATTATTCATGTCTTCCTTTGTGAAGACAGAAGCAAAGAACGAATTTAGTTCCCCAGCTATTTCTTTGTTTCTTGTTATGAATTCCCCCGTTTCTGACTGTAAGTTATTATCAATCTTTTTCTCTTTACATACCTTTTTGTTTTTAAGTATTTTTATTCAAATTTTAACATTTAAGACACAACATTATAAAGTAAAACCAACACAAACCCAAACCCATTCCCCCTCCCAACACCCTAACCAACCTCTCCACCTCACTCCCCCCTAGTAGTTGACTGTTACCAGCTTCTTAAAATGTAGTAAGATCGACTGAGAAAGATCAACGAGACGAAGAAAGATCACCTCCACCCTATCCCAGTAACCCCATCTAACCTTTTGGACACTAAGGGCAATTTATCACGGCCAATCCACCTAACCTGCACAGCTTTGGACTGTGGGAGGAAACCGGAGGAAACCCACGCAGACACGGTGAGAAGACACGGGGACACAAACTCCACACAGATAGTGACCCAAGCCGGGAATCAAACCTTTTTTTAAAAGTGGACTAGCCTGTGATTTTAATACATGAATTATATGTGATCAGGATTCTTTGTTTTGCAGCTGCTACCAGCTTTGGGGGTATTAATACAACACAGTGATACAAATGTAAGTGTTTAGAAAATTCATCCTACATTTGCAAACCCTGACACTAGTCCCTAGTTGCTTGCCTTAACCACTATTTGTTATCTCAGATTCTAGTTGACACAGTCTGGGCTCTCTCCTATTTGACGGATGGAGGAAATGAGCAGATCCAGATGGTGATCGACTCCGGTGTCGTGCCTCATCTAATTCCACTTCTCAGCTGCCAAGAGGTAAAAGTTCAGGTATGCTACAAATAATTAAACCATCAAGATTTCCCATCAGCTAGAGTGATGGTTCATTGTAATTAGATCTTTATATAAGGTGGGTATAGTGATCACCATGGATTAGTGCTTTGTACAGACTGCTGCAATGATAGCAATCAGAACCTAAGAAATGGGAGCAGGAGGACGCCATTCAGCCCCTTGAACATGCTCTAATCAAATAATCTTTATTGTCACAAGTAGGCTGACATTAACACTGCAATGAAGTTACTGTGAAAAGCCCCTAGTCGCCACATTCCGGCGCCTGTTCGGGTACACAGAGGGAGAATTCAGAATGTCCAATTCACCTAACAAGCACGTCTTTCGGGATTTGTGGGAGGAAACCGGAGCACCCGGAGGAAACCCATGCAGATACAGGGAGAAGGTGCAGACTCCACACAGACAGTGACCCAAGCCGGGAATCGAACCTAGAACCCAAGCGCTGTGAAGCAATAGTGCTAACCACTATGCCGCCATGCTCCACCATTCAACAAGATCATGCCTGATCTGATTGTGGCCTTAACTCCACTTTTCAGTCTACGTCTTCCATAACCTTTAACTCCTTATAGATAAAATATCTATCTAATTCAGCTTTGAGTTAGGATGTGGAGGCTCTGGAGAGGGTGCAGAGGAGGTTTACCAGGGTTTTGCCAGGTCTGGAGGGTGTTAGTTATGTGGAGAGGCTGAACAGACTCGGACTGTTTTTATTAGAACGACGGAGGTTGAAGGGTGACCTGATAGGTGACCAGACTAGGGCCAGAACCAGGACCAGCACCACGCTCACCTCGATGAAAGAAGAAAATAGAAACCCCCAAGGAGGGGAAATACCCAACCTCAGCCACAGATAGCGATTCCACTTTAGCCTGCTCTAATAACAGTTAAGACACTCCATTAGCTTCAATAGTACCCAGAACAGTTAAAGTGGGAGACCCATATTAGCACGACAGAGGCTGGGAATCCTGGAACGAGTAACTTGTCTCCTGATTCCCCAAAGTCTTTCATCAAAGTGAGCGTGGTGCTGGTCCTGGTTCTGGCCCTAGTCTGGTCTGCTGGATTGGGTGAGGAATCTCGAGTGTCTGGAGTTGGAGGGCTGGTTCTTTCTCCCAGGATTCCCAATTGATTCCCAATTGATGGGTGTCTTGACAGTTTTTCTCCTCCCAGACCGCTCCCCTCCTGAAAGAGTTCGGGTATTGATCCTTTCCCTCCTTGTGTGAGAGAGAGTGGTACCTTTCCCTGGACGGAGTTGGGTGGCTGCAGGCTCAGCGGGGTATACATTTTGGGGTTGGGTGGGAAGTCCTGGGGATATAACTGCCTGAGTTATTTTTTTGGATGGTGCTGGGTTTGGCCAGACCCAGCACCATGGTTTGTAACCTGAGTCCTCCGCTAAATCTCTCACCTTACCTTTCCCCTGAGCTGCTTGAAAGTGAAGTTTAGTCCGTACGTTACAAGGCACAAGTCAGGATTGTGATAGAATACTCTCCACTTGCCGGGAAGAGTGCAGCTCCAGCAACATTTAACGGGCCTGATATCATCCAGGACAAAACTTAATTAGTTTTTCTTCCGCCACCTTTAACATCCACTCGCTCCACCACTGACACAGAGTGACAGCAGTGTCTGCCATCTGCAACTAGGTTTTTCAAACTGCGTGTCGCAACCTGCAGATGAGTCATGGGCAGGTGTCGGGAGGGTTGCGGAGTGGTTGATCGCAGGAGAAGTGCCCACAGGCCACAACTGGCCTTGAAATGTGAACAATGCAGTCTTCCTGCCAGAAGCGGCGGCATAGAGCAGATCATGCGCTCGGAGCGTACACTAACGTCACGCACCCTGTACATCCGTGCTTTTGGCACAAAATCATGGAGGAGAGATTTCTCCATTTTCTAGCCGCTATGAAGCAAGGCAACAGGACTGTGAAGAACTGAAGATGGAACATTTTGTTATAAAGGAAGAGAGGCCAGAGACGCAGGCCAGGATCTCACAACTGAATCTGATGGAGAGAGCTGCGCAGGAGAGTCTACGGCAGGACAAAGCAGTGCTAGTGTGTGCCATATACAGAGCTCCAGGGCCAACAGCCTACTAATAAGAAACTGAAATCGGGAACAAAGCAATATAAAGATGATTACTTGAGGTATGGCTTTATTAATTGTGCCAGTGCAAATCAGGATACAATACCCATGTGTGTTATATGCGGGGAAGTACTAGCAAATGAGAGTTGGATGTTAACTATGACCTTGCAGACATATTTTCAATTCTAAACGAACTGGACCTCAAATTGGGTAACCCTAACCCTAATTGCTTTCGGCACTGTGAAGAAAAGTCAGTGAAAGTTCACAAGTGCAAGTACAACGTCAAAACTATTGCATGTTCCCCACACTGCTACAACAAATCAAAGAAAACAGTGTTAGTAAAGGAACTGTTAATAGACTGGCGACCCTTATTCAGTCACATCTGCCTGTGCTGATTAACAGTTTTTGTTGCTACTTTCCAGAGGAGAAGTTTCAGATTTTGAAAAAGAAGAGGTGGGTGAAAAATCCTATTAAGTTTGAGACCCCGGTGTCAATTATTAACTTACAGCTGACTCCAAATGAAGTGATTGAACTTTTGCGCCTCACCTGTGACAGCATATTAAAAACGTGCCACAAGTCCATAAGGATGTCAGCATTCTGGAGTAGGGTCTCTGAGGAGTATCCAGTGCTGAGGAAAACAAGCATTTTGTTGCTATTGCCCTTCACAATGACCTACGTGTGCGAGGTTGGGTTTCAGTCCTCTCAAAGATGAAGACGGTACAAAGGAACCGGCTGAACTATGCATCAGATATGCCCATTGCCCTCTCCTCCTGTGAACCTGATTAGAATGAGATCATGAGGACCAAGCAGGCTCATCTGTCACATTAAAAGTAAGCAAAATGGTGTGTTGTGAAGGTCAGTCGGTGTGGGTCCTGAAAGTCGGACGGGTGGTAAAAGTGGGTCCCAGGTTTGAAAAACACTGATCTAGAAGATGCACTACAGCCAATCACCAAAGCTCATTAGACAGCACTTTCCAAACCTGCGACCTCCACCAGACAGAAGGACAAGGGCAGAAGAGGCATGGGAACAACACCAACTGCAAAGTCCCCTCCAAGCCACATTCTATCATGACTCTGAAATATATCACTGATCCTTCATTGTCACTGGGTCAAAGCCATGGAACTCCCTCCCTAACCGCACTGTGGATGTTTTCACAACACATTGACGCAGGGTCCAGGAAGGCAGCTCACGACCTTCTCAAGGATTAGGAACAGGTGGTACATGTTGGCCGAGCCTGTGATGCCCACATCCCATGAATGAATAACAAAATCCCTTTTGGGCCCTGCTCACAACTTGAAGTTTAGAGACCAAGCGGGTCACCTGTGCGTGACTCCGGATGACATTGACAGGTTGCTAAACAAGTACTTCACATCTGTCTTCGCTTTGGTGAAGGAGGATGCAGGTGCAGAATTTACATAGAGGTACTGTGAGGTTCTTGAGCAGTTTGACATCAGGAGTGAGATGGTACTGGAGGTTTATGTGGACGAATAGTGGACAAATCCCCAGGTCCAGAGAGGGCTTCTTAAAACAATATGTAGATAGTCTAACTTGGGAGGGGCTGTACTGGACCTAGTATTGGGGAATGAGCCCAGGTGATTGAAGTTTCAGTTGGGGAGCATTTCGGGAACAGTGACCACAAATCAGTCAGTTTTAAAGTGCTGGTGGACAAGGATACGAGTGGTCCTAGGGTGAATGTGCTAAATTGGCGGACGGCTAATTATAACAATATTAGGCGGGAACTGAAGAACCTAGATTGGGGGCGGATGTTTGAGGGTAAATTAACATCTGACATGTGGGAGGTTTTCAAATGTCAGTTGAAAGGAATTCAGGACCGGCATGTTCCTGTGAGGAAGAAGGATAAATACGGCAAATTTCTGGAACCTTGGATAACGAGAGATTTTTTAAAAATACTTTTTTTATTTTCCTCCTTTTTCACATTTTCTCCCAAATTTACACCCAGCAATAAACAATAATCAGTAACAAATGTAATGTCAATCCCCGTATCAACAACAACGATCCCATCCTCCCACCAAAGCCCAAACATTAGCCCGCAAGTTAACATAAACAAATGACAAAGAGAAATCAGGAATCACCCATAGCCATCATTAACACATACAGTCCCCCTCCCCCCAACCCTCCCAACCCCCCTAATGTTCGATGTGATCCAATTCTCGAAAGTGCATAATGAATAACACCCATGAATTGTAGAACCCATCCATCCGTCCCCTCAGTAAGAAGTCTTGCAACACCAGGTTAAAGTCCAACAGGTTTGTTTCAAACATTAGCTTTCGGAGCACTGCTCCTTCCTCAGGTGAGGAACTTGACCTTCTCAAGCATTAAGAATTCCAGGTCCCCCCGCCACACCAGGGCACAGGGTGGAGAAGTCGATCTCCACCCTAACAGGAGCCGCCATCGGGCGATCAACGAGGCGAAGGCTACAGCCTCTGCCTCCACACCCGTTTCCAACCCCGGCTGGTGGATGACGAGAGATATTGTAGGCCTCGTCAAAACTAAAAAGGGGGCATTTGTCAGGGCTAGAAGGCTGGGAACAGACAAAGCCTGTGTGGAATATAAGGAAAGTAGGAAGGAACTTAAGCAAGGAGTCAGGAGGGCTAGAAGGGGTCATGAAAAGGCAGAGGTAAATAGGGTTAAGGAAAATTCCAAGACTTTTTACACGTACATAAAAAGCAAGAGGGTAGCCAGGGAAAGGGTTGGCCCACTGAAGGATAGGCGAGGAAATCTATGTGTGGAGCCAGAGGAAATGGGCAAGGTGCAAAATGAATACTTTACATCAGTATTCACCTAAAATAAGGAATTGCTGGATGTTGAGGCTGAGAAGGTGTGTAGATAGCCTGGGTCACATTAAGATCCAAAAAGACGAGGTGTTGGATGTCTTGAAAAATATTAAGGTGGATAAGTCCCCAGGGCCTGATGGGATCTACTCCAGAATACTGAAGGAGGCAAGAGAGGAAATTGCTGAGGCCTTGACAGAAATCTTTGGATCCTCACTGTCTTCAGGTGATATCCCTGAGGACTGGAGAATAGCCAATGTTGTTCCTTTGTTTAAGAAGGGTAGCAAGGATAATCCAGGAAACTACAGGCCGGTGAGCCTTATGTCAGTGGTAGGGATATTACTCGAGAGAATTCTGGTGGATTGGAAATTAGCAAATGTAACACCGCTGTTTAAAAAAGGAGGTAGGCAGAAAGCAGGAAATTATAGGCCAGTGAGCTTAACTTCGGTAGTAGGGAAGATGCTGGAATCTATCATCAAGGAAGAAATAGCGAGGCATCTGGATAGAAATTGTCCCATTGGGCAGACGCAGCATGGGTTCATAAAGAGCAGGTCGTGCCTAACTAATTTAGTGGAATTATTTGAGGACATTACCAGTGCAGTAGATAACGGGGAGCCAATGGATGTGGTATATCTGGATTTCCAGAAAGCCTTTGACAAGGTGCCACACAAAAGGTCGCTGCATAAGATAAAGATGCATGGCATTAAGGGTAAAGTAGTAGCATGGATCGAGGATTGGTTAATTAATAGAAAGCAAAGAGTGGGGATTAACGGGTGTTTCTCTGGTTGGCAATCAGTAGCTAGTGGTGTCCCTCAGGGATCCATGTCGAGCCCACAATTGTTCACAATTTACATCGATGATTTGGAGTTGGGGACCAAGGGCAATGTGTCCAAGTTTGCAGATGACACTAAGATGAGTGGTAAAGCGAAAAGTGCAGAGGATACTGGAAGTCTGCAGAGGGATTTGGATAGGTTAAGTGAATGGGCTAGGGTCTGGCAGATGGAATACAATGTTGACAAATGTGAGGTTATCCATTTTGGTAGGAATAACAGCAAACGGGATTATTAATTAAATGATAAAATATTAAAGCATGCTGCTGTGCAGAGAGACCTGGGTGTGCTAGTGCATGAGTCACAGAAAGTTGGTTTACAGGTGCAGCAGGTGATTAAGAAGGCAAATGTAATTTTGTCCTTCATTGCTAGAGGGATGGAGTTTAAGACTAGGGAGGTTATTCTGCAATTGTATGAGGTGTTAGTGAGGCCACACCTGGAGTATTGTGTTCACTTTTTGTCTCCTTACTTGAGAAAGGACGTACTGGCACTGGAGGGTGTGCAGAGGAGATTCACTAGGTTAATCCCAGAGCTGAAGGGATTGGATTACGAGGAGAGGTTGAGTAGACTGGGACTGTACTCGTTGGAATTTAGAAGGATGAGGGGGGATCTTATAGAAACGTATAAAATTATGAAGGGAATAGATAGGATCGATACGGACAGGTTGTTTCCACTGGCGGGTGAAAGCAGAATTAGGGGGCATAGCCTCAAAATAAGGGGAAGTAGAATGAGGACTGAGTTAAGGAGGAATTTCTTCACCCAAAGGGTTGTGAATCTATGGAATTCCTTGCCCAGTGAAGCAGTTGAGGCTTCTTCATTAAATATTTTTAAGATATGGGGCCTCACGGTAGCATGGTGGTTAGCATCAATGCTTCACAGCTCCAGGGTCCCAGGTTCGATTCCCGGCTGGGTCACTGTTTGTGTGGAGTCTGCACGTCCTCCCCGTGTGTGCGTGGGTTTCCTCCGGGTGCTCCGGTTTCCTCCCACAGTCCAAAGATGTGCGGGTTAGGTGGATTGGCCATGCTAAATTGCCCGTAGTGTAAGGTTAATGGGGGGATTGTTGGGTTACGGGTATACGGGTTACGTGGGTTTAAGTAGGGTGATCATTGCTCGGCACAACATCGAGGGCCGAAGGGCCTGTTCTGTGCTGTACTGTTCTATGTTCTATGTTCTATAAAGATAGATAGTTTTTTGAAGAATAAAGGGATTAAGGGTTATGGTGTTCGGGCGGGAAAGTGGAGCTGAGTCCACAAAAGATCAGCCATGATCTCATTGAATGGCGGAGCAGGCTCGATGGGCCAGATGGCCTACTCCTGCTCCTAGTTCTTATGTTCTTATGTTCATACGGCATGCTTGCCTTCATCGGCCGGGACATTGAGTATAAAAATTGGCAAATCATGTTGCAGCTGTATAGAATCTTAGTTAGGCCGCACTTGGAATATAGTGTTCAATTCTGGTCGCCACACTGTTCGATCCCGGCCCCGGGTTACTGTCTGTGTGGAGTTTGCACATTCTCCTCGTGTCTGCGTGGGTCTCACCCCCACAACCCAAAAATCTGCAGGGTAGGTGAATTGGCCACGCTAAATTGTCCCTTAATTGGAAAACAAAATTTGGCACTCTAAATTTTTTTCATAATAAAGAGAAAAAAAGGGAGGAGGGGGAGTAAAAAAGGAGAATTACAGATTAGTTTTTATTTAAAAATAATTTTTATTCAAAAATTTCATAAAATATCAAGAACAAAGAACAGAAAAAAGAAAAAACAGCCCCCCCCCCCCCCCCCCCCCCCCCCGCCCCCCCGGCGCATACACAAAGGAAGAGGTAAATTAACACCTGCCATTCGCACAAAACACGCGCCCGCCCCTTCGACAAACACCCCCCCCCCCCCCTCCCCTGTATACGTAGAGAAAGTAATCGATCAACGCCCGCCATAAGCATAGAGCAACTATGCCCCTCCCTCCGGTCCAAAACAACGAAACAACCCCCCATTCCCCCCCGGGCTGCTGCTGCTGCTGCTGCTGGCCTTTTCCTATCGTTCTGCCAGGAAATCCAGAAATGGCTGCCACCTCCTGAAAAACCCCTGCACTGATCCCCTTAGGGAAAATTTCACCTTCTCTAGTTTAAGAAACCCTGCCATATCGTTGACAAAGGCCTCCACGCTTGGGGGCCTCGCATCCTTCCACTGAAGAAGAATCCTCCGCCGGGCTACTAGGGACACAAAGGCCAGAACACCGGCCTCTTTCGCCTCCTGCACTCCCAGCTCCACTGCAACCCCAAAAATTGCGAGTCCCCAGCCCGGATTGACTCTGGATCCTACCACCCTCGACACCGTCCTTGCTACGCCCATCCAAAATTCCCCCAGAGCTGGGCATGCCCAGAACATATGGGCATGATTTGCTGGGCTCCCAGAGCACCTAATACACCTGTCCTCACTCCCAAAGAACCGACTCATCCTTGTCCCGGTCATGTGGGCCCTATGCAGCACCTTAAACTGTATGAGGCCATGCATCGCACAAGATGAGGAGGAGTTCACCCTCCCCACGGCGTCCGCCCACGTCCCCTCCTCTATCTCCTCACCCAGCTCCTCCTCCCATTTACCCTTCAGCTCCTCGACCGAGGCCTCATCCATCTCCTGCATCACCTGGTACGCTGCCGAGATCCTCCCCTCTCCAACCCACATCCCCGAGAGCACCCTGTCCTGGACCCCACGCGGCGGCGGCAGAGGAAACTCCGCCACTTGCCGCCTGACAAACGCCCTCACCTGCATGTACCTGAAGGCGTTCCCCGGGGGAGCCCGAACTTCCCCTCCAGCGCACCCAGGCTCGCAAACTTCCCATCTACAAACAGGTCCCTCAACCTCCTGATACCTGCTCTGTGCCAACTCAGGAACCCGCCGTCAATTCTCCCTGGGACAAACCGGTGGTTGCCCCGTATCGGGGTCCCCATCGAGGCCCCCACCTCCCCCCTGTGCCGTCTCCATTGCCCCCAAATTTTGAGGGTAGCCGCCACAACCGGGCTCGTGGTATACCTCGTTGGAGGGAGCGGCAGTAGCGCCGTTACCAGCGCCTCTAGGCTCAAGCCCACACAGGACGCCATCTCCATTCGCTTCCATGCTGCCCCCTCCCCCTCCATCACCCATCTACGCACCATCGCTGCATTGGCAGCCCAGTAGTACCCACAGAGGTTGGGCAGCGCCAGCCCCCCCCCCCCCCCCCCCCTATCCCTGCCCCGCTCCATGAACACCCATCTCACTCTCGGGTTCCCGTGTGCCCACACAAACCCTGTAATGCTCGGGATAAGGATGGGGAGGCACTGGAACAGGAATAGAAACCTCGGGAGCACCGTCATTTGACTGACTGTACCCTACCCGCCAGAGACAGCGGCAACATGTCCCACCTCTTAAACTCCTCCTCCATTTGCTCCACCAACCTCGTGAGATTAAGCTTATGTAAGGCCCCCCAACTCATGGCCACCTGAACCCCCAAGTACCTGAAGCTCCTCTCCGCCCTTTTCAGTGGAAGCCTGCCAATTCCCCCCTCGTGATCCCCTGGGTATACCACAAACAGCTCGCTCTTCCCCAAGTTGAGCTTGTATCCTGAGAAATCCCCAAATTTCCGGAGAATCCCCATCACCTCCGGCATTCCCCCCACCGAGTCCGCCACATACAATAGGTCATCCGCGTAGAGCGACATTCGATGCTCCTCCCCACCCTGGACCAGCCCCCTCCAACTCCCCGACTCCCTCAGCGCCATAGCCAGGGGTTCAATTGCCAACGCAAAGAGCAGAGGGGACAAGAGACACCCCTGCCTCGTCCCTCGGAATAGCCGAAAAAAACTCCGACCGCCTCCTATTCGTGGCCACGCTCCCCATTGGGGCCTCATACAACAGCCTCACCCAACTAACAAACCCCTCCCCAAACCCGAACCTTTCCAACACCTCCCACAAGTATCCCCACTCAACCTATCAAAGGCCTTCTCCGTGTCCAGCGCCACCACAATCTCCGCCTCCCTTTCTACTGCCGGCATCATGATAACGTTCAAGAGCCTCCTTATGTTGGTGTTCAGCTGCCTCCCCTTCACAAACCCCGTTTGATCTTCGTGGATAACCTGCGGCACACAGTCCTCTATCCTCACGGCCAAGATCTTTGCCAACAGCTTGGCGTCCACATTCAAAAGTTAGATCGGCCTGTATGGCCCACACTGCAGGGGGTCGTTGTCCCGCTTAAGAATCAGGGAGATCAGCGCCCAAGACATCGTCGGGGGTAAAGCCCCCCCTTCCCTTGCCTCGTTAAAAGTCCTAACCAACCTGGGGACCCAACAGGTCTGCATACTTCTTGTAAAATTCAGCCGGGAACCCATCCGGACCCGGCGCCTTCTCCGACTGCATGCTCCCTATCCCTTTGACCAGCTCAACCGGCGCCCCCAGTCCCTCCACCTGTCCCTCCTCCACCCTCGGGAATCGCAGCCTGTCCAAAAAGCACCCCATCCCCCCCCTCCTCCGCCGGGGGTTCCTACCGATTCAGTTTCTCATAAAAGTCCCTGAAGACCCCATTAATGTCTACCCCCCTTCGCACCACATTTCCTCCCCGATCCTTAACTCCACCAATCTCCCTAGCCGCATCCCGCTTATGGAGCTGGTGTGCCAGCATCCTGCTCGCCTTCTCCCCATATTCATACACCACACCCTGTGCCTTCCTCCACTGAGTTTCCGCCTTTCTGGTGGTCAACAAGTCGAACTCAGCCTGAAGGCTGCGCCGCTCCCTCAGCAGTCCCTCCTCCGGGGCCTCCGCGTATCTCCTGTCCACCCTCACCATCTCCCCCACCAATCTCTCCCTCTCTCTCTGCTCCCTTCCCTCCCGGTACGCTCGAATGGATATCAACTCCCCCCTAACCACCGCCTTCAGCGCCTCCCAAACCGTCCCCACTCGGACCTCCCCATTGTCATTGGCCTCCAGGTACCTCTCGATACATCCTCGAACCCGCCCCCTCACCACCTCGTCCGCCAGCAACCCCACCTCCAAGCGCCAAAGCGGGCGCTGGTCCCTCTCCTCCCCCAGCCCGAGGTCCACCCAGTGCGGGGCATGGTCGGAAATGGCTATCGCCGAGTACTCAGCATCCTCCACCCTCACAATCAGCGCCCTACTCATAACGAAGAAGTCGATCCGGGAATAGGCCTTATGCACATGGGAGAAGTATGAAAATTCCCTGGCCCTCGGCCTCGCAAACCTCCATTGATCCACCCCTCCCATCTGAATTACAGATTAGTTAACCTGGCATCAGTAGTGGGTACGATGCTAGAGTCGATTATAAAATAGTGCTAACAGATCATTTGGAAAGCATTAACCAGATTGGGCAAAGCCAGCTTGGGTTTCTGGGAGGCTAATCATGCTTAACAAATCTACTGGAGTTTTTTGAGGATGTAACTTGTAGAATAGATGAGGGAGAACCAGTGGATGTGGTGTGTTGGACTTTCAGAAGCCTTTCATAAGAGATTGGTAAGCAAAACTAAAGCAAATGGGATAGAGGGTAATGTATTGGCACAGATTGAGAATTTGTTGGCAGACAAGAAACAGAGATTGGCAGGGTTTAGTGCTTGGGCCCCAGCTGTTAATGATACATATAAATGACCTGGACAAGGGAACCAAATGTAATATTTCCACATTTGCTGACGACGCAAAACTGGTCTGAATTGTGAGGAGGGTGTTAAGAGGCTGCAAGGTGAATTGGACAAGTTGAGTGAGTGGGCAAACACAGCAGATGCAGTACAATGTGGATGAACGTGAAGTTATCCACAGAAAGGACGAGTATTATTTAAATGGTGATATATTGGGAATTGTGGATATACAAAGGGATCTGGGTGTCCTTGTACACCAGTCACTGAAAGTGGAGAGGCAGGTGCAGCAAGCAATTTGGAAGGCAAATTGTATGTTGGCCTTCATTGCAAGAGGTTTTGAGTTCATAAATAGAGATATCTTACTGCAGTTATACAGGGACCTGATGAGGCCATTCCTGAGGTGTTGTGTGCAGTTTTGGTCTCCCTTCCTCAGAAAGGATACACTTGCCATAGAGGGAGTGCAGCGGAGGTTCACAAGATTGATACCGGGGTTGGCGGGATTGTCCTACAAGGAGAGATTGGTTTGACTGGGCCTGTACTCACTACAGCTTTGACTGGGCCTGTACTCACTACAGCTTTGACTGGGCCTGTACTCACTACAGCTTTGACTGGGCCTGTACTCACTACAGCTTTGACTGGGCCTGTACTCACTACAGCTTTGACTGGGCCTGTACTCACTACAGCTTTGACTGGGCCTGTACTCACTACAGCTTTGAAGGATGAGATACCTGATTGAAATGTATAAAATTCTAACAGGGCCAGACAGACTAGATGCAGGGAAGATGTTTTCCCTGATTGGGGAATCTAGAACCAGGTACACAGTCTCAGGCCATGGGGTAGACCATTTAGGACTGAGATGAGGAAAAGTTTCTTCACTCAGAGGATGGTGAACCTGTGGAGTTCTCCGCTACAGAAGCCTGTGGAGGCCGAGTCACTGAATGGATTCAAGAAAGAGATAGATAATTGTTTAGATTTTAATGGCATCAAGGGGTTAGGTGGAGAAAGTGGGAATATGGCATTGAGAAAGATCATCAGCCATGATCAGAAAATGTTCGAATCTCTATAGTGCAAAAGGAGGCGATTCGTCCCATTGAGTCTGCACTGGCCTTTCAAAAGAGCACCCTACCTAAGCCTCTACCCTATCCTTGTAACCCAGTATCCCCACCTAACCTGTTAGACACAAAGGGGCAATTAATGAATGGCGGAGCAGTCTCGAAGGGCCGAATGGCCCACTTTTACTCCTAGTTTCTATGCAAGTCTCTCTTGATATGTTGATACACAGTGTGATGCCCAATACAATTTCTGGTGTGTGAAATGTTTAAATCGATTTCTTGCACAGACAGCTGCGCTGAGAGCTGTGGGTAATATTGTAACTGGCACCGATGAGCAGACGCAAATCATATTGAACTGTGACGTACTCTCCCACTTCCCAAACCTACTGAGCCACCCAAAGGAAAAGATCAACAAGGTAACTCAAACCGCAAGTTTCTTTGTAGACACACTGCTGTTCCGTGACACACACAACCCCAGCATGTCCCCCGTCGCTCCCTCCCCCCAACCCGGGTCTGGCCAACATCCCTACCCGGGTCAGGCCCACGTCCCAGCCCGGGTCTGACCCACATCACCTACCCGGGTCTGGCCCACATCCCAATCCGGGTCTGACCCACGTCCCAGCCCGGGTCTGACCCACATCCCTACCCGGGTCTGGCCCACATCCCAATCCGGGTCTGACCCACGTCCCAGCCCGGGTCTGACCCACATCCCTACCCGGGTCTGGCCCACGTCCCAGCCCGGGTCTGGCCCACATCCCAATCCGGGTCTGGCCCACATCCCAATCCGGGTCTGACCCACGTCCCAGCCCGGGTCTGACCCACATCCCTACCCGGGTCTGGCCCACGTCCCAGCCCGGGTCTGGCCCACGTCCCTACCCGGGTCTGACCCACATCCCTACCCGGGTCTGGCCCACGTCCCAGCCCGGGTCTGGCCCACATCCCTATCCGGGTCTGACCCACATCCCAGCCCGGGTCTGGCCCACATCCCTATCCGGGTCTGACCCACATCCCTACCCGGGTCTGACCCACATCCCTACCCGGGTCCAACCCACGTCCCTACCCGGGTCTGGCCCACGTCCCTACCTGGGTCTGGCCCACATCCCAATCCGGGTCTGGCCCACGTCCCTACCCGGGTCTGACCAACATCCCAGCCCGGGTCTGGCCCACGTCCCTACCCGGGTCTGACCAACATCCCAGCCCGGGTCTGGCCCACGTCCCAGCCCGAGTCTGGCCCACATCCCAATCCGGGTCTGACCCACGTCCCAGTCCGGGTCTGGCCCACATCCCAATCCGGGTCTGACCCACGTCCCTACCCGGGTCTGACCCACATCCCAGCCCGGGTCTGGCCCACGTCCCTACCCGGGTCTGACCCACGTCCCAGTCCGGGTCTGGCCCACATCCCAATCCGGGTCTGGCCCACGTCCCTACCCGGGTCTGACCCACGTCCCTACCCGGGTCTGACCCACGTCCCTACCCGGGTCTGACCCACGTCCCTACCCGGGTCTGACCCACGTCCCTACCCGGGTCTGACCCACGTCCCTACCCGGGTCTGATCCACGTCACTACCCGGGTCTGACCCACGTCCCAACCCGGGTCTGGCCCACGTCCCTACCCGGGTCTGACCCACGTCCCTACCCGGGTCTGACCCACGTCCCTACCCGGGTCTGACCCACGTCCCTACCCGGGTCTGACCCACGTCCCTACCCGGGTCTGACCCACGTCCCTACCCGGGTCTGACCCACGTCACAGCCCGGGTCTGGCCCACGTCCCAGCCCGGGTCTGACCCACATCCCAGCCCGGGTCTGACCCACGTCCCAGCCCGAGTCTGGCCCACATCCCAATCCGGGTCTGGCCCACGTCCCAGCCCGGGTCTGACCCACGTCCCTACCCGGGTCTGACCCACATCCCTACCCGGGTCTGACCCACATCCCAGCCCGGGTCTGGCCCACGTCCCAGCCCGGGTCTGACCCACATCCCAGCCCGGGTCTGACCCACATCCCTACCCGGGTCTGACCCACGTCCCAGCCCGGGTCTGGCCCACGTCCCTACCCGGGTCTGACCCACGTCCCTACCCGGGTCTGACCCACATCCCTACCCGGGCCTGACCCACGTCCCAGCTCGGGTCTGGCCCACGTCCCTACCCGGGTCTGACCCACGTCCCTACCCGGGTCTGACCCACATCCCTACCCGGGCCTGACCCACGTCCCAGCCCGGGTCTGACCCACATCCCTACCCGGGTCTGACCCATGTCCCTACCCGGGTCTGACCCACATCCCTACCCGGGTCTGACCCACGTCCCAGCCCGGGTCTGACCCACATCCCTACCCGGGTCTGGCCCACATCCCAATCCGGGTCTGGCCCACATCCCAGCCCGGGTCTGGCCCACGTCCCAGCCCGGGTCTGGCCCACGTCCCTATCCGGGTCTGACCCACGTCCCAGCCCGGGTCTGGCCCACATCCCAATCCGGGTCTGGCCCACGTCCCAGTCCGGGTCTGGCCCACATCCCTATCCGGGTCTGGCCCACGTCCCTACCCGGGTCTGACCCACGTCCCTATCCGGGTCTGACCCACATCCCTACCCGGGTCAGACCCAGATCCCAGCCCGGGTCAAACCCACGTCCCAGCCCGGGTCTGGCACACATCCCAATCCGGGTCTGACCCACATCCCAGCCGGGGTCTGGCCCACGTCCCTACCCGGGTCTGACCCACGTCCCAGCCCGAGCCTGGCCCACATCCCAATCCGGGTCTGACCCACGTCCCAGCCGGGGTCTGGCCCACGTCCCTACCCGGGTCTGACCCACGTCCCTACCCGGGTCTGACCCACGTCCCTACCCGGGTCTGGCCCACATCCCAATCCGGGTCTGACCCACGTCCCAGCCCGGGTCTGACCCACGTCCCTATCCGGGTCTGACCCACATCCCTACCCGGGTCTGACCCACATCCCTACCCGGGTCAGACCCAGATCCCAGCCCGGGTCAAACCCACGTCCCAACCCGGGTCTGGCCCACATCCCAATCCGGGTCTGACCCACGTCCCAGCCCGGGTCTGGCCCACATCCCAATCCGGGTCTGACCCACGTCCCAGCCGGGGTCTGGCCCACGTCCCTACCCGGGACCGGTTCGTGATGCCGTCGTCTCCACCCGGGAGCCTGTGCTATCCACCTTCCCACGTCCCTGGGGACTGGCCCATGCCTCACCCAGCTCACTGTTAGTACCAAATATTTGCTTAATAGTTTGTTTTGCTTTGAACTCAGATGAAGTAAGCCTTTCAATTTCTGATGTTTAAAAATCTAATATTTATCATTTGCTCTGGCATTGGGCAATATTTGGTGTAATGTGATCCAATTGTTACAGACTATAAATTGTGACAATGTTGTGTGCAGGAAGCAGTGTGGTTCCTGTCCAATGTCACTGCTGGAAACCAGCAGCAAGTGCAATCAGTCATCGATGCCGGGCTCATTCCCATGATCGTCCATCATCTCACCAAAGTAAGTACACTTCCTGCTCTCTTCACTGTTAACCAGCACCACTATCATTGGTTCTTAACTAAACATTTAGACCCCTTGACATTAATGGGGCTGGTATCCTGCAAATAGCACCTGCTCTTCGGCAGCCCCTCAGGGTCAAGGTTGACTTACTTCCATTCTGGGGAGATGGGTTCTGCGGTTTCTCAATAGTCCAATCCTGGGCCCACAGACTGTGCCACAGGTCAGGTGGGTGGTTTGATGAGGTGGGTGGGTGGGACGCTCTGGATTCCGGGCTCTTCTTCCGCTGATTACACTTGGCCTCCGCGTGCTCCATCCTGGCCTCCGCGTGCTCCATCCTGGCCTCCGCGTGCTCCATCCTGGCCTCCGCGTGCTCCATCCTGGCCTCCGCGTGCTCCATCCTGGCCTCCGCGTGCTCCATCCTGGCCTCCGCGTGCTCCATCCTGGCCTCCGCGTGCTCCATCCTGGCCTCCTCGTGCTCCATCCTGGCCTCCGCGTGCTCCATCCTGGCCTCCGCGTGCTCCATCCTGGCCTCCGCGTGCTCCATCCTGGTCTCCGCGTGCTCCATCCTGGCCTCCGCGTGCTCCATCCTGGCCTCTGCGTGCTCCATCCTGGCCTCCGCGTGCTCCATCCTGGCCTCCGCGTGCTCCATCCTGGCCTCCTCGTGCTCCATCCTGGCCTCCGCGTGCTCCATCCTGGCCTCCGCGTGCTCCATCCTGGCCTCCGCGTGCTCCATCCTGGCCTCCGCGTGCTCCATCCTGGCCTCCGCGTGCTCCATCCTGGCCTCCGCGTGCTCCATCCTGGCCTCCGCGTGCTCCATCCTGGCCTCCGCGTGCTCCATCCTGGCCTCCGCGTGCTCCATCCTGGCCTCCGCGTGCTCCATCCTGACCTCCGCGTGCTCCATCCTGGCCTCCGCGTGCTCCATCCTGGCCTCCGCGTGCCCCATCCTGGCCTCCGCGTGCTCCATCCTGGCCTCCGCGTGCTCCATCCTGGCCTCCGCGTGCTCCATCCTGGCCTCCGCGTGCTCCATCCTGGCCTCCGCGTGCTTCATCCTGTGTACACTCGAGGTGATTGGTGCCTTCGCAGATGCTTCCAGTTTGTGCGTTCTAAGGCAAGTGATTCCCACGTGTCGATGGGGATGTTGCATTTATTTAAGGAGGCTTTCAGAGTGTCCTTGTTTGCGTTTCCTCTGCCCTCCTAGTGATCGCTTGCCATTGGGGAGCTTGGAGGAGAACACTTGTTTTGGGAGTCTTGTGTCGTGCATGTGACCCGCCCATCGCAGCTGGCCGAGCATGACCAGCGCCTCGATACTGGGGAAATTGGCCTGGGAGAGGACGCTCACATTGGTACGCCTATCCTGCCAGTGAATTTGCAGGATTTTGTGGAGGCAGCGTTGCCGATTTGAGGTGTCTGCTGTACATTGTCCATGTTTCCGATGCATACAGGAGGGCGGGGACCACGGCTGCTCTGTAGATTATGAACTTGGTGCTGGGTCTGTCTTAGATTACTTTGTTCCCCAGGTGCCCGAAGTCTGCACTGGCGCATTGGAGTCCATGGGCAGCACGGTAGCACAGTGGTTAGCACTGTTGCTTCACAGCTCCAGGGTCCCAGGTTCGATTCCCGGCTTGGGTCACTGTCTGTGCGGAGTCTGCACGTTCTCACCGTGTCTACGTGGGTTTCCTCTGGGTGCTCCGGTTTAAGAACATAAGAACTAGGAGCAGGAGTAGGCCATCTGGCCCCTCGAGCCTGCTCCGCCATTCAATTAGATCATGGCTGATCTTTTGTGGACTCAGCTCCACTTTCCGGCCCGAACACCATAACCCTTAATCCCTTTATTCTTCAAAAAACTATCTATCTTTACCTTAAAAACATGTAATGAAGGAGCCTCAACTGCTTCACTGGGCAAGGAATTCCATAGATTCACAACCCTTTGGGTGAAGAAGTTCCTCCTAAACTCAGTCCTAAATCTACTTCCCCTTATTTTGAGGCTATGTCCCCTAGTTCTGCTGTCACCCGCCAGTGGAAACAACCTGCCCGCATCTATCCTATCTATTCCCTTCATAATTTTAAATGTTTCTATACGATCCCCCCTCATCCTTCTAAATTCCAACGAGTACAGTCCCAGTCTACTCAACCTCTCCTCATAATCCAACCCCTTCAACTCTGGGATTAACCTAGTGAATCTCCTCTGCACACCCTCCAGCGCCAGTACGTCCTTTCTCAAGTAAGGAGACCAAAACTGAACACAATACTCCAGGTGTGGCCGCACTAACACCTTATACAATTGCAACATAACCTCCCTTGTCTTAAACTCCATCCCTCTAGCAATGAAGGACAAAATTCCATTTGCCTTCTTAATCACCTGTTGCACTTGTAAACCAACCTTCTGTGACTCAGCATCTTCCCTATTACCGAAGTTAAACTCACTGGCCTATAATTTCCTGCTTTCTGCCTACCTCCTTTTTTAAACAGTGGAGTCACGTTTGCTAATTTCCAATCCACTGGGACCACCCCAGAGCCTAGTGAATTTCGGTAAATTATCATTAGTGCATCTGCAATTTCCCTAGCCATCTCTTTTAGCACTCTGGGATGCATTCCATCAGGGCCAGGAGACTTGTCTACCTTTAGCCCCATTAGCTTGACCATCACTCCCTCCTTAGTGATAACAATCCGCTCAAGGTCCTCACCTGTCATAGCCTCATTTCTATCAGTCGCTGGCATGTTATTTGTGTCTTCCACTGTGAAGACCGACCCAAAAAACCTGTTCAGTTCCTCAGCCATTTCCTCATTTCCCATTATTAAAACTCCCTTCTCATCCTCTAAAGGACCAATATTTACCTTAGCCACTCTTTTTTGTCTTATATATTTGTAAAAACCTTTACTGTCTGTTTTTATATTCTGAGCAAGTTTACTCTCATACTCTATCTTACTCTTCTTTATAGCTTTTTTAGTAGCTTTCTGTTGCCCCCTAAAGATTCCCAGTCCTCTAGTCTCCCACCAATCTTTGCCACTTTATATGCTTTTTCCTTCAATTTGATACTCTCCCTTATTTCCTTAGATATCCACGGTCGATTTTCCCTCTTTCTTCCGTCCTTACTTTTTGTTGGTATAAACCTTTGCTGAGCATTGTGAAAAATCGCTTGGAAGGTTCTCCACTGTTCCTCAACTGTTCCACCATAAAGTCTTAGCTCCCAGTCTACCTTAGCTAGTTCTTCTCTCATCCCCTTGTAATCTCCTTTGTTTAAACACAAAACACTAGTATTTGATTTTACTTTCCACCCTCCATCTGTATTTTAAATTCCACCATATTGTGATCGCTCCTTCCGAGAGGATCCCTAACTATGAGATCATGAATCAATCCTGTCTCATTACACAGGACAAGATCTAGGACCGCTTGTTCCCTCGTAGGTTCCATTACATACTGTTCTAGGAAACTATCGCGGATACATTCTATAAACTCCTCCTCAAGGTTGCCTTGACCGACCTGGTTAAACCAATCGACATGTAGATTAAAATCCCCCATGATAACTGCTGTACCATTTCTACATGCATCAGTTATTTCTTTGTTTATTGCCTGCCCCACCATATCGTTACTATTTGGTGGCCGATAGACTACTCCTATCAGTGACTTTTTCGCCTTACTATTCCTGATTTCCACCCAAATGGATTCAACCTTATCCTCCATAGCGCCGATGTCATCCCTTACTATTGCCCGGATGTCATCCTCCCACGTTGTCAGTTTCCTCCCACAAGTCCTGAAAGATGTGCTGTTAGCTGAATTGGACATTCTGGATTCTCCCTCTGTGTACCCGAACAGGCGCTGGAATGTGGCGACTAGGGGATTTTCGCAGTAACTTCATTGCAGCGATAATGTAAGCCTACTTGTGACAATAAAGACTATATTTGAAAAAAATGTTGGATTTTGTTGTCAGTATCTGCTCGCACCGAGAGGAGGCTCCCGAGGTTTGGGAGATGATCCATGTTGTCCAGGGGCTCACCGTGGATCTTGATGGTTGGAGGGCAGTTTTGTGCGGCAGGAGTGGGCTGGGAGAGAACCTTTGTTTTCCAGATGTTTAGTCTGACGCCCATTCTCTCAGATGTCTTGGTGAATGTGTTGACGATGGTTTGTAGCTCGGCCTCTGAGCTTGTGCACGCACAGGTGTCATCTGTATTCTGCAGCTCAATGACAGAGGTTGGGGTGGTCTTGGTCCTGACCTGGAGGTGTCGGAGGTTGGAAAGTTTCCCGTTTGTCCGGTAGGTTAGCTCCACTCCAGTGGGGAGTTTCAGAGTGACGCTGTGGAGTGTTGCTGCGAGAAAGATGGAGAGAGTGTTGGTGTGATGACGCAGCCCCTGTTTGACCCCAGTTTGCTCACGTATCGAGTCTGTGGTCATTTTGTTAGTGAGGATCACGGCTTACACGTCATGGTGCAGGAGAAGAATCATGACAAATTTCTATGTGCAGCTGAATTTGAGGAGGACGGTCCACAATCCCTCACAGTTGACAGAGTCGAAAGCCTTTGCGAGATCCCCATGTACAGAGGTTGATGCGCGCTGAAGATCATGTCCATTGAGCCTCTTGTTGGGCAGAAGCTTCACTGAAACTCAGGGAGGAGCTCCTCAGCCACTGGGAGGAGGTGGTTGAGGAATATTCTCACGATAGTCTTACCGTGGCGGAGAGCAGGGAAATCCCTCTGCAATTTGTGCAGTCGGACCTGTCTCCCTTTTTGAAGATGGTCGCAATTAAGGCGTCTCTGAGATGACCCGGCATGCTCTCTTCCTTCCAGAGAAGAGTGATGAGGTTGTGGATTCTTATCATGTGTGCATCTCCACACCGTTTTAATACTTCTGTGGGGATTCCACCTGCGTCAGAGGCATTGATGTTCTTCAGCTGTCGAATGGCTTTTCTGACCTCACAGCAATCTGTGGTTGTGCTAAGATGGTGGAGGATAGCGTGTTGTGGGTGGTGTCGAGGACGATTGATTCGAAGGTTGAGGAGGTCCTCGAAGAGCTCTCTCCAGCGGCTGTTGACTGCCTCTGTCTTTGATGAGCACCTCTCCATTTTTGGCTCTTAGTGGGGTGGGTCCCTGGGTACTCGGACAGTACTCGGTTTTAGTTGCGCTGAAGAAACCACGCGCATCGTGGTTGTCAGCGAGTTGCTGCGTCTCCTGTGTTCTTTCCACCCACCATCTGTTCTTTAGGTCGTGAGTTCTTTGTTGCTCCTCGGCCCTCAGTTGCCTGTTGGCTTGTTTCCTCTCACTCAAGTTTGGTGAAGCTGCCAGTTCAGGAATGCCTTGCGCTGTCGTCAGCTTCTTTCCCTTTTAAGAGTTCAGGTCATGGAGCAACCATGCTGCTAACGTTTGGTACAAACTTCCTGTAAAATTCACTCGTGCCCAGAAATCGTAAAACTTTCCTTTTCGTTGACGACACTAGGAATTCTATAAATGCCTTTATTTTTGCATCTCGTGGGGCCATCTGTTCATGTCCAACTATACGACCTAAATATATGACTTGTACTTTTGCAAATTTACTTTTAGCCAAAATAAGTACCAAATTATCAATGTACACAGCAGTTTAATAATCATATTAGGCAGTCTCTAGAAAGTTGCTGCTGTATTTTTCATCCCAAACAGCATTGAACTGATTAGTCGGTTCGGTGTTACATAAACTGAAACCCCTTCACCCTTTCCGAGGGAGAGGTACAAAACTGAAACCCCTTCACCCTTTCCGAGGGAGAGGTACAAAAACTGAAACCCCTTCACCCTTTCCGAGGGAGATGTACAAAACTGAAACCCCTTCACCCTTTCCGAGGGAGATGTACAAAACTGAAACCCCTTCACCCTTTCCGAGAGAGGTACTTGCCAATATCCTTTCAACTCTGAAGAAGAGTCATATGGATTTGAAACGTTAACTCTATTTTATCTCTCCACAGATGCTGCCAGACCTGCTGAGCCTTTCCAGCATTTTCTGTTTTGGCGTCCTTTTAGCAAGTCAGTCTTTGTAATGAACTTTGACTGTCCCACTTTCTCAATGTAGTCCTCCAGCTGAAGAATAGGGAACAAATCCATTTTTGTTACTGCATTCATCTTTTGATAGTCCACACACAGGGCGCGATTCTCCGCTGCCCACGACGAGTCGGAGAATAGCGGGAGGGCCCTCCCGACAAATTTCACGGCCTCCCGCTATTCTCCCCCCCCCCCCCCCCCCCCCCCCTCCAGCCGCCCCCCGACACTAATCGATGCTCGCCGTTTTTTACGGCGAACAGCGATTCTCCGCAGGCCGATGGGCCGAATACCGCAGAGTTTACGGCCGTTTTCACGGCCGCGATCACACCTGCTTTCAGCGTTCGTGAAAATGGCCGCAAAGTGCCCGTCCCGGACAACCATGGCACCATGGTGCGGCCATGCCAAGGGTGGCATGCGCCTGCGATCGGTGGGCACCGATCGCGGGCAGCGGGTCCGATACCCGCGCACTATTTGTTCTTCCACCGCCCCGCAGGATCAGCCCGCAGGGCAGCTGAGGGGCATGACGGCCCGCGCATGCACGGGTTTGACGCGTCTGCGTGATGACGTCATCCACGCATGCACGGGTTGGAGCCGTCCAACCCGCGCATGCACAGCTGACGTCATCGTGCGCGTGAGCCACCGTGACTCTTGGCGGGCGGAGTTAGCGATGTTCGCTAACTCCGCGTCGCCGTGATTCCCCCAGCCCCGATACTAGCCCCGCCCGGGGGGGAGAATCGGATCCCGGGACGGAGCTCCAAGGCTGGCGTGAAACACGGCCAGTTTCACGCCAGCCTTCACGGCACGCCAGATTTGCGGAGAATCGTGCCCACAGTCTTTGTGTTCCATCTGGCTTCAGCACTATCACAATCGTCGAATTCCAATTCCTACTACTCAATTCAATAATGCAATTTTTGACTATACATTCAATTTCTGTTTGCACCTTCAAAGAAGAAATAATTCAGACGCAGCGATAGTATGTTCAGCGGTCGGTACCACAGTGGTTAGCACTGTTGCTTCAGAGGGCCAGGGTCTCAGGTTCGATTCCCGCTTGGGTCACTGTCTGTGCGGAGTCCACACGTTCTCCCCGTGTCTGCGTGGGTTTCCTCCGGGTGCTCCGGTTTCCTCCCATAAGTCCCAAAAGACGTGCTGTTAGGTGATTGGACATTCTAAATTCTCCCTCAGTGTACCCGAACAGGTGCCGGAATGTGGCGACTAGGGGATTTTCACAGTACCTTCATTGCAGTGTTAATGTAAGCATACTTGTGACAATAAAGATTATTATTATTATCAGTCCCTTAAAAGAGATAGATTGGGTCAACAAACAGATGACCAAAGAGATTTAAAAGTATGTGTATGACAGATGCCAGATCGAAAATACATTTGAAAACCAAGCAAATAAGAGAAACAGAGAGGGAGTATGAGAAGAGATTGGCAGCCAAAAATAAAATGGAATCCCAATGTCTACTATTGGCATAAGAATGGTAAAAAGGTGATAAAAAGAAATTGAGACGATTAGGGACCAAAAAGGACAGTTATGCTTTGAGGCAGAGTGCGTTGCTGAGGTATTAAATTGCATCTGTCTTTACCAAGGCCATCGGAAAAGAGGAGGTCATTCAGACATCAATAGGGTTTATAAGTGCATAAATCAATGAAGGTGGCAGGACAGGTTTGAGAGAACGGTTCTTAAAGCAGATAGTACCCTGGGAGTTATTAATAGGGCAGATAGTACCCTGGGAGTTATTAATAGGGCAGATAGTACCCTGGGAGTTATTAATAGGGCAGATAGTACCCTGGGAGCTATTAATAGGGCAGATAGTACCCTGGGAGTTATTAATAGGGCAGATAGTACCCTGGGAGTTATTAATAGGGGCAGAGAGTACCCTGGGAGATATTAATAGGGGCAGAGAGTACCCTGGGAGTTATTAATAGGGCAGATAGTACCCTGGGAGTTATTAATAGGGCAGAGAGTACCCTGGGAGTTATTAATAGGGGCAGAGAGTTCCCTGGGAGTTATTAATAGGGCAGATAGTACCCTGGGAGTTATTAATAGGGCAGAGAGTACCCTGGGAGTTATTAATAGGGGCAGAGAGTACCCTGGGAGTTATTAATAGGGCAGAGAGTACCCTGGGAGTTATTAATAGGGCAGAGAGTACCCTGGGAGTTATTAATAGGGCAGAGAGTACCCTGGGAGTTATTAATAGGGCAGAGAGTACCCTGGGAGTTATTAATAGGGCAGAGAGTACCCTGGGAGTTATTAATAGGGCAGAGAGTACCCTGGGAGTTATTAATAGGGCAGATAGTACCCTGGGAGTTATTAATAGGGCAGAGAGTACCCTGGGAGTTATTAATAGGGCAGAGAGTACCCTGGGAGTTATTAATAGGGCAGAGAGTACCCTGGGAGTTATTAATAGGGCAGAGAGTACCCTGGGAGTTATTAATAGGGGCAGAGAGTACCCTGGGAGTTATTAATAGGGCAGAGAGTACCCTGGAAGTTATTAATAGGGGCAGAGAGTTCCCTGGGAGTTATTAATAGGGCAGAGAGTACCCTGGGAGTTATTAATAGGGCAGATAGTACCCTGGGAGTTATTAATAGGGGCAGAGAGTACCCTGGGAGTTATTAATAGGGCAGAGAGTACCCTGGGAGTTATTAATAGGGGCAGTGAGTACCCTGGGAGTTATTAATAGGGCAGAGAGTACAAGAGCAAGGAGGTTATATTGAACTTTTATAAGACACTGGTTTGATCTCAGCAAGAAAATTGCATCACAAGTTCTGGGTATCGCATTATAAGAAGGATGCTAAAGCTTTGTAAAGAGTACAAAAACGATTCATGAGAATGGTTCCAGAGGCATTTTCTAGAGAGATTGAAGGGATGATTACCGAAATTCATATGGGGAGGGTAGTGGCCAGAATTAGAAAGGTGCTACTACAGAGAGGAAGGCAGGCAGAGAGTTTGGGTCTTCCGAACTGATGTCTTATTACTGGGCGGCGAATGTGGAGAAGGTGCGGAGCTGGGTAAGAGGGGCTGATTCCCAGTGGATCAGAATGGAGGAGAGTTTGTGTAAGGGGTCGGGATTGAAGGCGCTAGCAACAGCGCCGCTCCCGATGGCCCCTGGGAAATACTCAGGGTGCCCGGTAATAATAGCGTCATTGAGAATTTGGAGGAAGTTTCGCCGGGTTGGGGGCAGGGTCAAGGGAAATGACAATTCGGGGAACCACAGATTTGGCCAGGGATGTGGGATGGAAATTTTCAGAGATGGGAGGAGATGAGGATTAAGACACTAAAAGATTTGTTTCTTGGGGATCGGTTTGCAGGATTGAAGGAGCTGGGAGCAAAGTATAGGCTGGAACAGGGGGAAATGTTTAGATACATGCAGGTTTGTGATATTGCCAGAAAGGAGATAATAATAACGTTTATTGTCAGAAGTAGGTTTCAATAAAGTTACTGTGAAAAGTCCCTCGTCGCCACATTCTGGCGCCTGTTCAGGGAGGCCGGTACGGGAATTGAACCCGCGCTGCAACCTTGTTCTGCATTACACGCCAGCTGTTTCGCCCATTATGCTAAACCAGCCCCTCTGTGCTAAACCAGAAGATACAGAACTTCTTGGAGGAGCTGGCCTCCACATTGCTGGAGGAGGTGCTGACGACTGGGGGGGACTGGAGAAGGGGGTAGTGTCAGCGCTTTACGGGACTATTTTCAAAGAGGAGAAGGCGCCATTGGAAGGGATCAAGGCAAAGTGGGCGGAAGAGTTGGGAAAGGGTATGGAGGAGGGGTTCTGGTGTGAGGTGCTCCAGAGGGTGAATGCCTCCACCTCGTGCGCGAGGTTGGGGCTGATACAGCTGAAGGTGGTGTATTGAGCACACTTTACAAGGGCGAGAATGAGCCGGCTCTTTGAGGGGTTAGAAGATGTGTGTGAACGTTGCGGCGAGGGGGGGGGGGGCAAAGCACGTTTATATGCTTTGGTCCTGTCCAAAGCTGGAGGATTATTGGAAGGAGGTTTTTAGGGTAATCTCTAAAGTGGTGCACATGAAACTGGACCCGGGCCCTCGGGAGGCCATATTTGGGGTGTTGGACCAGCCGGGGTTGGAAACGGGTGCGGAGGCAGATGTTGTAGCCTTCGCCTCATTGATCGTCCAAAGGCGGATCCTGTTGGGATGGAGATAAACCTCTCCACCCTGTGCCCTGGCGTGGCTGGGGGACCTGCTGGAATTCTTGACTCTTGAGAAGGTTAAGTTTGAACTGAAGGGAAGGGTGGAGGGGTTCTACATTTCATGGGCATTATTCATTTTGCACTTTCAAGAATTGGATTACATCGAACATTAGAGGGGAGGGGTTGGGGGGGGGGAGGGGGGACTGTATGTGTTAATATTGACTATGGGTGATTCCTGATTCCTTTTTATTATATGTTTATGTTAACATGCGGGCAGTTATTTGGGAGTTTGGTGGGAGGATGGGATTCCTGTTGTTGATATGGGGATTGACATTGTATTCGTTACTGCTTATTGTTTTGTTGGGGGTGTAAATTTGGGAGAACATGTGAAAAAGGAATTAAAATATTTTTTTAAAAAGAGAATGGTTCCAGGGTTGAGGAGCTTCACGTTTGAAGATAGATTGGAGAAGTTCAATTCATGTGGTGGGTTCTGCATCTTTAGAACCGTTGGTTACCATGGGCGAAATTCTCCAACCCCACGCAGGGTCGGAGAATCGGCCGGCGGCGGCGATATTGCCGCTCCCGCCATGTTAAAGATTCACCCACCCGCCATAAAACGGCGTTCTTCAAATCCTGCCGGCCGCCTCGGAGAACGGCTGCCGCCGGCGGGATGCCATTGTTTTTTTAAGCTTTTTTATTCACCGGCCCGGATGGGCCGGAGTCCCCCCGACGCGGCCACGGGTCACGCCGGCGAAAATCAAAGTAGGTTTATAAATGCGTCAACCATTGATGATGGTTGACGCCGTTCAGTTACCTACATCGAGTGCGGGGGGAGGGGGTTAGGGGGGGTATGGGGAGGGAGGGGTGGGGGGGTGGGGGTAGGGGTAGGGGTGTAGAGGTAGGGGGTAGGGGTGGGGGTAGGGTGCAGCAGCATGCAGGGGGGGGGGGCGACGGTGCGTTGGCCCCGGGCATCCATTGGATGGGGGCATCAGCAGATCTTCCTCAAGGCTCCCCTTCCTCCCAGCTGCCTTGTCTTTGTTTGAGAGAGATAGAGAGAGAGAGGGAGATTGTGGGGACAGACAGAGAGAGAGACAGAGAGAGAGGGAGTCCCGTCCGTCCTCTGGCTGAGAGCAGGGCTTTGGTGAGTATATTGCAATCTGCCTAAACCCAGGAACATTGCCTGGTTAGAATGCAGCGGGAAATGCTGGGATCCCGGGGTGGGAGATGTGTCTGGATTTGTCTATTTCTGCTTCAGCCTCTGTGATTTCAGGTCAGTTTCACAACAACAGGAAAAGATGTGCAGAGAGAGAGGAGGGAAAAACTTTTGGCAAAGTTTCTGGGTTCTGCCTTTATAATTCACAGCGCAGAAAGGGTTCTGGGCTGTAAATTATAAAGGCACCTTTTCTAATCCTGGAGAGAAACAACCTTTTGAAGAGTCTGAGGAAATAAGCAGGAATTTGGATTAATTCTGCCTCCCCACCCCCTGGGCCTCTTGCAGATTGCAATATACTCACCAAAGCCCTTCTCCTCAGTCCCCCTTTCTCATCTCTCACATTCTCTTCATCCTGCCCTTTGTTCCAGAGCTATTTGATCCCCTATGCACTGGCACAGATTTACAGTGGCGGTTTAGGTTCTGTGTTTACCCCAGGTGTGGGGGCGGGGAAAAAAAGGTAGGGTTTTGGCATTCCTCAGGGGCATGCAAGAGAACGTGAGAGAGAGAGAGGAGAAGGGGGGAGGGAGGAGAAAGGGGGAAGGGAGGAGAAAGCGACCCAGGGGGTGGGGACGCAGAATTAATCCAAAATTCCTGCTTATTTCCTCAGACTCTTCAAAAGGTTGTTTCTCTCCAGGATTAGAAAAGGTGCCTTTATAATTTACAGCCCAGAACCCTTTCTGCGCTGTGAATTATAAAGGCAGAACCCAGAAACTTTGCTAAAAGTTTTTCCCTCACTCTCCGCGCGTCTTTCCTGTTGTTGTGAAACTGACCTGAAATCACAGAGGCTGAAGCAGAAATAGACAAATCCAGACACATCTCCCACCCCGGGATCCCAGCATTTCCCGCTGCATTCTAACCAGGCAATGTTCCTGGGTTTAGCAGATTGCAATATACTCACCAAAGCCCTGCTCTCAGCCAGAGGACGGACGGGACTCCCTCTCTCTGTCTCTCTCTCTCTGTCTGTCCCCACAATCTCCCTCTCTCTGTCTCTCTCTCTCTGTCTGTCCCCACAATCTCCCTCTCTCTCTCTATCTCTCTCAAACAAAGGCAAGGCAACTGGGAGGAAGGGGAGCCTTGAGGAAGATCTGCTGATGCCCCCATCCAATGGATGCCCGGGGCCAACGCACCGTCGCCCCCCTCCCCCCTCTGCACGCCGCTGCACCCTACCCCCACCCCTACCCCCCCCCCCACCCCTACCCCCCTCCCCCCCCACTCCTACCCCCCTCTCCCCCCCCCCCCCCCACCCCCACCCCTACCCCCCTCCAACGCCGGGCGGCGTTGATGATGTCGCCCGACGCGCCACTTCCGCAGCGGATGAAACTGACGCGTACGGCGTCACTCCGCTGCTGGCCCTTTCGAGACGGGAGATTTAGGGCTTATAAGCGGGCCCCGACGCTGGAGTCACCAGCGCCGTTTTTGCCCGCCGGTCAAGGGCGTCACGAAGGTCTTCGGTGAATTTTGCCCCATGTGTCTGAAGCTAACCTTTGTGCAGTCTGCGAATAAGGGTAATGGTGACGGTTTGGCAAGTGGGTGTTGTGTTTAAATGCTCAAATGCTAATTATTAAAATTACTATCTTTCCAGGGAGATTTTGGGACTCAAAAGGAAGCAGCATGGGCCATCAGTAACCTGACAATCAGTGGAAGAAAGGAACAGGTAACTGCACCTCTTAGCAACACAGAATCTTTACTGTACAGAGACGGGTCTGCACTGCCTCTCTGAAAGCATTCCACCTGGTCACATTTCCCTGCTTTATCTCTGGAACCTTCACATTCACAGCAATGCCTCTATCAAACCTGCCTCTCTCTCAACAGGTTTGATCCCGACTTCCACCCACCCTCTGGTGGAAACATTTTTCCTCACGTCACTCTTGCTCCTTTTGCCAATTATTTTGAATCTATGCCCTTTCGTTCTTGATGCTTTTGTTGTGATCCCAGTTGCGAGACGAGGCAGATCCCAGGGTGGAACCGGACTTGACAGATCCTAACTTTTATTTTTATATAGGAACATGGAGGAAAGTTACTGAACAGTCAGCTGATGAATTATTAACAAAAGATTAAAACATTTCTTACACAAGAAAAGATGAACTATAATACACCAGTCCTTCACCCACAACTATACCTTTACACATATGTACGGATTCATAAGGATAACACAAGTTACAAAATCTGGCTTATGTTCTAATGTTCACAGTAAGTACACCATAAGTTAATAGACAAACTGTGGTCAGACACCCCACTCGCTGAAACTAAGTGACAGATGCACCTGAACAACTTCTGTGGATTTCTCATCAATTTCCCCAGATGCTTGTCACACTGTGAGCCTACTGATCTCACTGGAACTCTTGCTTTTCACACATTGATTTTCAATCTCTGCTCTCGAAGAACAAGCCTTGGAATCTTCTCCCAAACAAAGCTTTCTCACGGATCTCTTCACCAAGGATCCACCTCCAGGGTTTTAACCTCTCCTTCCAGTGTTCTGCCCTGGGCGACAGTACAAGGTACAGTGACTGGGGGGAGCTCAGTGAACAGGCCCAGTAATACTAAAAGGAATAAAACGGGAAGTAAAAACGTAAATGGTAAGTGATGCGGCAGGTTGTTACATGAAGATATGGGTTCAAAGACAAGGAAAATTAGGAGAAAAATTAAGAGGAAATATAACTTAGGAGAGGTTACTGATCGAGATATATCCCTTCTGGCCCAGGGGACTTGTCGACCTTCAGGTTTTTCAAAATTGCTAATATATCCTTCCTCAGAACATCTACCTCCTCCAGCCTACCCGCCAGTATCACACTCTCATCCTCAAAAACATGGCCCCTCTCCTTGGTGAACACTGACGAAAAGTATTCATTCAACGCCTCTCCTATTTCTTCTGTCTCCATGCACAAGTTCCCACTACTCACCCTGGTCATTCTTTTATTTTTCACATAAGAGTAAAAAGCCTTGGGGTTTTCCTTGATCCGACCCGCCAAGGACTTCTCATGCCTCCCCCTAGCTCTCCTAAGCCCTTTTTTTTAGCTTATTCCTTGCTACCTTGTAACTCTCAAGCGACCCAATTGAACCATGTTTTCTCATCCTTACATACTCTTCCTTTTTCCTCTTGGCAAGACATTTAACTTCTTTTGTGAACCATGGTTCCCTCACACGGCCATTTCCTCCCTGCCTGACAGAGTCATACCTATCAAGGACACGCAGTATTTGTCCCTTGAGCAAGCTCCACTTTTCATTTGTGCCTTTCCCTGACAGTTTCTGTTCCCATCTTATGCTCCCTAATTCTTGCCTAAGCACATCATAATTACCCCTCCCCCCAATTATAAACCTTGCCCTGCCGTATGGCCCTGTCTCCATTGCAATAGTGAAAGACACCGAATTGCGGTCACTATCTCCAAAGTGTTCTACCACAAACAAATCTAACACTTGGCCCGGTTCGTTACCCAGTACCAAATCCAATGTGGCCCGACCTCTTGTCGGCCTATCCACATATTGTGTCAGGAAACCTTCCTGCATACACTGTACAAAAACTGCACCATCCAAACTGTTCGACCTACAGACGTTCCAATCAATATTTGGAAAGTTAAAGTCACCCATGACAACTACCCTGAGACCTCCACACCTATCCATAATCTGTTTTGCAATTTCTTCCTCCGCATCTCTATTACTATTTGGGGGCCTATAGAAAACTAACAATGTGACCGCTCCTTTCCTATTTCTAACTTCGGCCCATATTACCTCAGTAGGCAGATCCCCTTCAAACTGCCTTTCTGCAGCCGTTAAACTATCCTTGATTAGTAATGCTACTCCTCCACCTCTTTTACCACCTTCCCTACTCTTATTGAAACATCTATACCCCGGAACGTCCAACAACCATTCCTGTCCCTGTTCTAACCATGTCTCCGTAATGGCCACAACTACGTAGTCCCAGGTACCAATCCACGCTCCAAGTTCACCTACCTTATTCCAGACGCTCCTTGCATTGAAGTAGACACACTTCAACCCACCTTCCTGTCTGCCGGTACAGTCCTGCGACCTTGATACCCTCCTCAGTACCTCACTACTCCCAACACTGGCTTCTGGACTACAGCTCGTTTTCCCAGCCCCCTGACAAATTAGTTTAAACCCCCCCGAAGAGCCGTAGCAAATGTCTCTCCCAGGTCGTATTAGCGAGAGTCAGCACAGTTTTGTGAACGGGAGGTCGTGTCTCACTAACTTGATAGAGTTTTTCGAGGAGGTCACAAAGATGATTGATGCAGGTAGGGCAGTGGATGTTGTCTATGTGGACTTCAGTAAGACCTTTGACAAGGTCCCTCATGGCAGACTGCTACATAAGAACATAAGAACTAGGAGCAGGAGTAGGCCATCTGGCCCCTCGAGCCTGCTCCGCCATTCAATGAGATCATGGCTGATCTTTTGTGGACTCAGCTCCACTTTCCGGCCCGAACACCATAACCCTTAATCCCTTTATTCTTCAAAAAACTATCTATCTTTACCTTAAAAACATGTAATGAAGGAGCCTCAACTGCTTCACTGGGCAAGGAATTCCATAGATTCACAACCCTTTGGGTGAAGAAGTTCCTCCTAAACTCAGTCCTAAATCTAATTTCCCTTATTTTGAGGCTATGCCCCCTAGTTCTGCTGTCACCCACCAGTGGAAACAACCTGCCCGCATCTATCCTATCTATTCCCTTCATAATTTTAAATGTTTCTATAAGATCCTCCCTCATCCTTCTAAATTCCAACGAGTACAGTCCCAGTCTACTCAACCTCTCCTCATAATCCAACCCCTTCAGCTCTGGGATTAACCTAGTGAATCTCCTCTGCACACCCTCCAGCGCCAGTACGTCCTTTCTCAAGTAAGGAGACCAAAACTGAACACAATACTCCAGGTGTGGCCGCACTAACACCTTATACAATTGCAACATAACCTCCCTAGTTTTAAACTCCATCCCTCTAGCAATGAAGGACAAAATTCCATTTGCCTTCTTAATCACCTGTTGCACTTGTAAACCAACCTTCTGTGACTCATGCACTAGCATACCCAAGTCTCTCTGAACAGCGGCATGCTTTAATATTTTATCGTTTAAATAATAATCCCGTACAAAAGGTGAAGTCACATGGGATCAGGAGTGAGCTGGCAAGATGGATACAGAACTGGCTAGGTCATAGAAGGCAGAGAGTAGCAATGGAAGGATGCTTTTCTGATTGGAGGGCTATGACTAGTGGTGTTCCGCAGGGATCAGTGCTGGGACCTTTGCTGTTCGTAGTATATATAAATGATTTGGAGGAAAATGTAACTGGTCTGATTAGTAAGTTTGCAGACGACACAAAGGTTGGTGGAATTGTGGATAGCGATGAGGACTGTCAGAGGAGACTGCAGGATTTAGATAGTTTGGAGACTTGGGCGGAGAGATGGCAGATGGAGTTTAATCCGGACAAATGTGAGGTAATGCCTTTTGGAAGGTCTAATGCAGGTAGGGAATAAACAGTGAATGGTAGAACCCTCAAGAGTATTGACAGTCAGAGAGATCTCAGTATACAGGTCCACAGGTCACTGAAAGGGGCAACACAGGTGGAGAATGTAGTCAAGAAGGCATACGGCATGCTTGCCTTCATTGGCTGGGGCATTGAGTATAAAAATTGGCAAGTCATGTTGCAGCTGTATAGAACCTTAGTTCGGCCACACTTGGAGTATGGTGTTCAATTCTGGTCGCCACACAAGCAGAAGGATATGGAAGCTTTAGAGAGGGTGCAGAAGAGATTTACCAGGATGTTGCCTGGTATGGAGGGCATTAGCTATGAGGTGCGGTTGCATAAACTCGGTTTGTTCTCACTGGAACGATGGAGGTTGAGGGGCGACCTGATAGAGGTCTACAAAATTATGAAGGGCATAGGCAGAGTGGATCGTCAGAGGCTTTTTCCCAGGGTAGAGGGGCCAATTACTAGGGGGCATAGGTTTAAGGTTCAAGTGGCAAGGTTTAGAGGAGATGTACGAGGCAAGTTTTTTACACAGAGGGTAGTGGGTGCCTGGAACTCGCTGCCGGAGGAGGTGGTGGAAGCAGGGACGATAGTGACATTTAAGGGGCTTCTTGACAATGACATGAGTAGGATGGGAATAGAGGGATACGGACTCAGGAAGTGCAGAAGATTTTAGTTTAGATGGGCAGCATGGTCAGCACAGGCTTGGAGGGCGGAAGGGCCTGTTCCTGTGCTGTACTTTTCTTTTACAAACAATTTTATTGAGGTATTTTAGGCATATAGAAAATGACATTGTACAGTACAAACAGAAAAGAAGTCAAAACACAAATTCCACATTAAACACAATGCAAACCACGACTCTGTTCACGCACGGACCTGCATCAATATTCCCCGACTCTACTCTACCCTAGCCCCCCCCCCCCCCCCCCCCCCCGGACCTGCCTCAATATTCCCCGACTCTACTCTACCCTAGCCCCCCCCCCCGGACCTGCCTCAATATTCCCCGACTCTACTCTACCCTAGCCCCCCCCCCCCGCTGACGCTTACCCCTCTGCGAAGAAGTCAATAAATGGCTGCCACCTTCAGGCGAACCCTAGTTGCGAACCTCTCAAGGCGAACTTGACTTTCTCTCGGCCAAGAAAGCTCGCCATGTCCGATAGCCATACCACAGCCCTCGGGGGCTTTGAGCCCCTCCTTGCTAACAGTATTCGTCGCCGGGCTACCAGGGAAGCAAAGGCCAGAACGTCGGCCTCTCTCTCTTCCTGGACTCCCGGGTCCTCCGAAACCCCAAAGACTGCCACCTCCGGGCTCATTACCTCCCCAGTTTTCAACACCCGGGACATGATATCTGCGAATCCCTGCCAATGCCCCCTGAGTTTAGGGCACGACCAGAACATGTGTACATGGTTAGCCGGCCCTCAGGCGCATCTAGCACACTTGTCCTCCAGTCCAAAGAATCTGCTCATCCGGGCCACCGTTGGTGCACAACCTTAAACTGGATCAGGCTGAGCCTGGCACATGTTGCGGTCGTGTTTACTCTGCTCAGGGCTTCTGCCCAAATACCGTCCTCCAGCTCCCCCCCGAGCTCCTCCTCCCATTTAAGCTTCAGGTCCTCGGTCTGCGTATCCTCAGCTTTCATTAGCTCCTTGTAGACGTCCGAGACTCAACCCTCTCCCACCTCTCCCCTAGAAACTACCCTGCCCTGCCTCCCCTTCGGCGGGAGACGTGGGTAGGACGGCACCAGTCTGCGTACAAAATCCCTCACCTGTAAGTATCTAAAGTTGTTCCCTCTCGCCAGCCCGAACCTCCCCTCCAGCACCCTCATGCTCGGAAAGCTTCCTTCCAGGAACAGATCCCCCATCCTCACAATCCCTGCCCTCCTCCACAGTCGATACCCCCCGTCCATGTTCCCCGGGGCAAATCGGTGGTTGCCGCAGATTGGGGTCCACACCGATGCTCTTACCCTCCCCTACATGCCTCCTCCACTGGCCCCAGGTCCGAAGAGCCGCCACCACGATCGGGCTGGTGGAGTACCGCGCCGGCGGAAGCGGCAGAGGCGCTGTGACCAGGGCTGCTAGGCTAGTGCCCCTGCACGAAGCAGCCTCCATCCGCTCCCAAACCGACCCCGCACCCACCATCCATTTCCTTATCATCGCTATGTTGGCCGCCCAGTAATAGTTGCAGAAGTTTGGCAACGCCAGCCCTCCTTCTCCTCTGCTCCTTTCAAGCATCACCCTCTTCACCCGCGGGGACTTCCCTGCCCATACAAATCCCAGAATAATTCTATTCAGCCTCTTAAAGAAGGACAAAGATGGGGAGACAGTGAAAAACAAACAAGAACCGCGGGAGAATCGTCATCTTAACAGTCTGCACCCTCCCCGCCATTGACAGCGGGAGCGCATCCCACCTCCGGACCTCCTCCCTCACTCGTTCCACCAGTCGGGACAGGTTGAGCTTATGCAACCTGCCCCAGTCCCGTGCCACCTGAATCCTAAATATCGGAACCTCTCCCCCACTAGCCTGAACGGCAACCCCTTCAGCCTACTCTCCTGCCCCCTCGCCTGAATTACAAACAACTCGCTCTTAGCCATGTTCAGTTTGTATCCGGAGAACCGGCCAAATTCCCTCAGGGTTGCCATAATACCGTCCATCCCCACCATTGGGTCCGGTACATATAACAGCAGATCATCCACGTGGAACGAGACTCTATGTTCCACTCCCCCCCCCCCCCCCCCCCCCCCCCCCGGACCAGCACATTCCAGTCCCTAGAAGCTCTCAGTGCAATTGCCAGCGGATCTATGGTCAGCGCAAACACAGTGGGGAGAGAGGGCAGCCCTGTCTTGTCCCACGGTGCAGTCTAAAGTAGTCCGATGTTGTCCTGTTCGTCCTTACACTCGCCTCCGGGGCCTGATACAATAGCCTAACCCAGTTGATGGAAACCCCCCCCCCCCGAACCGTCCTAGTACCTCCCACAGATAATCCCATTTGACCCGGTTAAAAGCCTTTTCAGCATCCATGGCTACCACTATCTCTACCTCCCTACTCTCCGGGGGCATCATAATCACGTTGAGCAGCCTTCTTACATTGGCCACCAGCTGCCTCCCCTTTACAAACCCCGTTTGGTCCTCCACAATTACATCCGGTACACAGTCCTCAATTCTGGTTGCCAAAATCTTGGCCAGTAACTTGGCGTCTATGTTAATCAAAGAGATCGGCCTGTATGACCCAAAGGCCTCCGGGTCCTTATCCCGTTTCAGAATGAGCGAGATGGTGGCCTTCCCACATCGTCGGGGGTAAACTCCCTCTGTCTCTTGCCTCGTTAAAGACCCTGACCAGCATCGGCCCCACTATCCTGGCAAATCTTTTGTAAAACCCCACCAAATACCCATCCGGCCCCGGGGCTTTACCCGACTGCATGACCTTCAGGCCCCCCAATACCTCTTCGATCCTGACCAGGGCCCCCAGTCCACCCACCAACCCCCCTCCCCACTCTTGGGAAGGTCAGTCCGTCCAGGAATCGCCTCATCCCCCCCGGTCCCCCGGGTGGTTCCGTGTACAGCTTCCTATAAAAGTCCCTAAAGACCTTGTTCAGCCCTGCTGGATCACCCACTCGGTTACCTTCCCCATCCACTCCCGATTTCCCTAGTCGCTTCCCTCTTCCTCAGTTGCTGCGCAAACATTCTACTGGCCTTCTCCCCATGCTCATAAATCGCACCTTTTGCCTTTCTAAGCTGCTCTACAGCCTTGCCTGTAGTCAGCACCCAGAACTCGGCCTGCAGCCTCTGTCGTTTCCTGAGTAACTCTGGCCTCGGGGATTCCGCGTAACTCCGTCCGTCCGTAGAATTTCCTTAATCAGTTGGTCCGTCTCTGCCCTATCTGTCTTGTCCCTGTACGCCCGGATTGAAATCAGCTCCCCTCTCATCACTGCCTTCAGTGCCTCCCAGAGCACCGCTGCTGAGACTTCTCCAGTATCGTTCACCTGCAGGTAATTCTGCATGCATTTCCTCAGCCTCTCACACACCGCCTCGTCCGCGAGTAATCCAACTTCCAGCCTCCACGGTGGGTGCTGAAAGCTGTCCTTACAAAACTGCAGGTCTACCCAGTGCGGAGCATGGTCCGATATGGCAATTGCCGAATATTCTGTCCCCACCATCCCGGCCAGCAGGTCCCTACTCACCACAAAGTAGTCAATTTGGGATACATCTTGTGGACTTGGGAGTAATACGAGAACTCCCTCACCGGCTAAATCTCCACGGATCTGCTCCCCCCATTTGCTCCATGAACCCTCTCGGTTCCTTTGCCATCGCTGGCAATCTGCCCGTTCTTGAGCATGACCGGTCAAGGCTCGGGTCCAGGACTGTATTAAAGTCCCCGCCCATGATCAACTTACGCGAGTCCAAGTCGAGGATCTTCCCCAGCATCCTCCTAATAAAATCCACATCGTCCCAATTAGGGGCATACACACTGACCAGGACTACTCTTACCCCTTCGAGCTTACCCCTCACCATAACGAACCTGCCACCCCCAACCACAACTGTGCCCCCCGCCTCAAATTGTACCCTTTTATTAATCAGGATCGCATCCCCCCCTCGTCTTAGAATCAAGCCCCGAATGAAAGACCGGACTGACCCAGCCCTTCATTAACCTAACCCAGTCTGCCACTTTCAGGTGCGTCTCCTACAACAAGACCATGTCCGCCTTCAGAACCCACAGATGCGCAAACACACGCGCCCTCTTCACTGGCCCATTTAACCCACTAACATTCTAGGTGATCAGCCTGGTTGGTGGGCCCTTTGCCCCCTCCCCTCTTTGCCGATCAGCCATCCCCTTTCCTTGGCCAGCCCCCCAGCCATGTGTTGCGCTTCCTCTGACCCGCCTCCTGGCCGGCTCCACCCATGACCTCCTCACTGTTACCATGCCCAGTTCCCATCCCCGTCAGCAGAACAACTCCCCCCCCCCCCCCCCCCCTCTCCCCCCCTAGCAACACCATCCTATCACCTAACCCCTGCTCTAATCTAATGATATGGACACCCCCCCACCTCGGCTCCCGTTGACTAGCTGCACTCAGCTAGCCTGGAGCTCCCAGCCTCGGCGCCAGCCCGTCTCCCACCCATTGTTCCCAGTCACCCCTCCCCCCGACCCCTCCACACCACTTCCCCAGATCATCCCTACTTAAGCAAACACTCTATACAAGTCATAAACAACCCCCACAATAGCACAATTCAAGTTAAACAAGAAAAAAGAGATAAGAAATAACAGGTACTCTTCAGTCCTTCCCATACTGACACAGAAAAAGATTGCACAAAGTTCCCCTGAAGCATCCATTTTAACCCAACCCTTTTAACTGTTTTCTTTATTAATTCCCCCCCAGCCAAACTCCAATTAAGCAAAGAGCCCAAACAGGAAACATTCAGGTAAACCACGCAAAGAGCACGCAAAAAACAACCACAAAAGAAAGATACATCCCAAAACGGGAGAGACACCACATATACTTAAAAGCTCTAACATGAGTCCAAATGCCCTCAGTTCAGGGCCAGCCCTGGCTTCTTAATGAAGTCCATCACCTCTTCGAGCTCCTCGAAATAGTGATGCTGACCCTTATACGTAACCCACAGTCGTGCCGGAAAAAGCAGCCCGAATTTCACCTTGTTTTTATACAGTATCTCCTTCACCTTCCTGTAGCCTCCCCTCCTCCTGGCCACCTCCGCGCTCAAATCTTGGTACACACGCAGGGTGGTATTGTCCAAAATACAGCTTTGATGCTCTTTGCCCATTGCAGCACCCGTTCCTGTCCAGGTACCTGTGAAAGCGTACCACCATCGCTCGTGGGGGACCCCCTTGTCACGGCTGCCTCACCTGCACTTTGTGTGCCCTGTCCACCACCGGCGGGCGAGGGAACACCTCGTTCCCCAGCAACTTCTGAAACATACCCTCTACATATGCAGCAGCGTTCTAGCCCTGGGGTGGGCAAACTTTTCCGTGCAAGGGCCACATTCAGAAATTCACAATTTTAAAGGGCCGCATAGTATATTAATTAATAGTCCCGGTTGTAACCAATTAGCGTGCGGCATATACCTCAGCGCTTCCCCCGGCGGCATCCTGCCTTTAGCCCTCTTTTTCTCTACTTTTCAAAAATGGCGCTTCACCCGGTTATGATTCTGGGCGCCTCATATAGAACATAGAACAGTACAGCACAGAACAGGCCCTTCGGCCCTCGATCACCCTACTCAAGTCAACGTATCCACCCTATACCCGTAACCCAACAGCCCCCCCTATTAACCTTATAAAAAAAATATAAAAAAATTTTTAAAAATTAAAAAAAAAAAAATTTTTTTTTTATGACTTGATCTCGGTGGGCCGCATAAAAACCTTTAGCGGGCCGTAGTTTGCCCACCCCTGGTCTAGCCCCTCTGTCCCCTCCGGGAGGCCCACGATTCTCACGTTCTGCCGGCGAGATCTGTTGTCCAGGTCCTCCAGCCTTTCCAGAAGCACTTTTTGTTGGTCCCTCAGCCTCCGAATCTCCACATCCGCCACCGTTTGAAAGTCATCCTGCTCCTCCACTGACTTCTCCAACTGCTGGAGCTGCTCAGCCTGATCATCCAGCCTTTTTCCCATCCGATCAATCAACTTCTGAAGTGGCTCCAAGTTGGCATGCTTCAAAGCCAAACATCCCTCCTGCATAGTCTGCAGCAGCTGCTGCATTGTGGGCTGGACTGTCGGCTCCTTGCTCTGAACACCAGCCATACTGGTCCCTCTCACAGCCTCCACTGTGCCCTTACTCGACCACTTCTTCTGCTGTTTACGGTCCCTCCGGCTTCTTACGTCCATACAATTCTGTATGGGTCCTGTGCCTGAGTACTATTGCTTTCCAGTTCCGCGCTCAAAAGCGCAAAAAAGTCTGGGGAAAAGGTCCTAAAGTCCGACTGAAACAGGAGCCACCAAATGTGCGGCCTACTCCCTCATAGCTGCCACTGGAAGTCCCTGTGCTGTACTTTTCTTTGTTCTTTGTTCAATGCACGTCCCATTTTTTAAAAAAAATTAATTTTGATTTTCATTCTCTGTTATTTCTATTTGTATTGTTCTTATTTACAGTCTGATTGAATCCCACATTTAGTGACAAACAAATGGAGGTTTCTGACACACGACCTCAGCCCTTAATCACGGGGTCAAGTCATTGTATGATGTGACCACCCCGAGGCCTCGCTCCTTTCCCTGATCCAGAGCAGAAACTGAGCAGCTTCTCATCCACCGATTTTGATCCTAAGTCCTAAAGAAACGATAAAAGTTTTCAGTGAATTTATTCCCAGTGAAAGTGTAGTTATGAGACTTGGTGCCAATGCACGTCTCATACCATCAAAGTTAGCTTTGTTTATGTTCAGGAACCTAGTCTCAGACTTAACTGTGTCACTCTCCATCTTAATGAAGAATTCTACCATATTATGGTCACTCTTCCCTGAAAGATCTCGCACCACAACATTGCTAATTAATCCTCTCTCATTGCACAATACCCAATATTGGATGGCCTGCTCTCTGGTTGGTTCCTTGACATATTGGTCAAGAAAACCATCCCTTACATGTATTATTAAACGAGAAAGAGTGCAGAAAAGATTTACTGGGATGCTACTGGGACTTGATGGTTGGAGTTATAAAGGGAGGCTGGATAGTCTGGAATTTTTTTCTTGGAGTGTTGGAGGCTTCGGGGTGATCTTTTAGAGGTCTATAAAATAATGGGGAGCATTGATAAGGTAGATAGTCAACATCTTTTCCCAAAGGTAGAGGAGTCTAGAACTAGAGGGCACAGGTTTAAGGTGAGAGGGGAGCGATACAAAAGGGTCCAGAGGGGCAATTGTACCACACACAGTGTGGTTACTGCCTGGAACAAGCTACCAGAGGCAGTTGTAGAGGCGCTGCCAGGGGAGGTGATGGGAGCAGGTACAATAGCGGCATTTAAGGGACATCTAGACAAATATATGAATAAGGTGGGAATGGAAGGATACGGACTCCGTAAGTGCGGACGGTTTTAGTTTGGGCAGGTCCCATAGTCGGCGCAGGCTTTGAGGGCCGAAGGGCCTGTTCCTGTGCTGTATTGTTCTTTGTTCTTAGTAGAGGCGGGTACAATTTTGTCTTTTGAAAAGCATTTGGATAGTTATATGGGAAAGATGGGTATAGAGGGATATGGGCCAAATGTGGGTAATTGGAACTAGCTTAGTGGTTAAAAACTGGGCAGCATGGATAAGTTGGGCCAAAGGGCCTGTTTCCATGCTGTAAACATCTATGACTCTATTCCAGGAAATCCTCCTTCATCGCATTGCTACCAGTTTGATTAGCCCAATCAATATGCAGATTGAGGTCACCCATAATAGCTGCTGTATCCTTACAGCACGCGTCTCTAATTTCCTGTTTGATGCCATCCCCAACCTCACAACTACTGTTTGGTGGTCTGTACACAACTCCCACTAATGTTTTTGCCCTTTGGTGTTCCGCAGCTCCACCAATACAGATTCCACATCGTCCAGGCTAATGTCCTTCCTTACTATTGTGTTAATCTCCTCTTTAAGCAGCTACGCTACCCCACCTTCCTTTCCTTTCCTTCTATCTTTCCTGAATATTGAATATGCCTGGATGTTGAGTTCCCATGCTTGGTCACCCTGGAATCAGGTCTGCGTGATCTCAATTATATCATATCCGTTAATGATTGTCAGCGCAGTTAATTATTGGAAATGCTCCTCGCATTGAGACACAGAAAATTCAGGCTTGTTTTGTTGACATGTATTGCCCTTGTAGAATTCTGATGCAATGTGGCCCTTTTTGATTTTAGTCTTTGGTTTCTCTGCCTTCCACTTTTCCCTTTACTGCGTTTTGTTTTTGCCCCCACTTCCCTCCGACTTCCTGCATTGGTTACCATCCCCCTGCCACATTAGTTTAAACCCTCCCCAACAGCACCGGCAAACACTCCCCCTTGGACATTGGTACCAGTCCTACCAGGTGCTGACCGGCTGGTTTGTACTGGTCCCACCTCCCCCAGAACCGGTTTCAATATCCTAGGAATTTGAATCCCTCCCTCTTGCCCCATCCCTCAAGCTACGTATTCATAGCTCAGACCCTCCATCCGAGGCAACATCCTGATAAATCTCCTCTGCACCCTCTGCAGTGTAATCACATCCTTCCTATAATGTAGTGATCAGAATTGCACAGTACTCCAGCTGTGGCCTAACCAGCGTTTTATACAGTTCCAGCACAACCACCCGGCTCTTGTATTTTATGCCTCAGTTAATAAAGGCAAGCATCCCATATGACCTCCTAACAATCTTCTGTACCTTCCCTGCCACTTCTGGGATCTGTGGGTATGCACTTCCCAGAGTCCTACCATCCATAATATAATCCTTTGCCTTGTTAGCTTTCCCCAAGTGCATTAACACACAGTTGAATTCCATTTTCCACTGCTCTGTCCACCTGACCAGTAAAGTAAAATCCTCCTGCTGTCTACACTATCCTCCTCAGTAATTTCCACACCAATTTTTGTGTCATCCACAATTGTCTCGATTGCGCCCCTTACATTTAGGCCCAAATCATTAACATTAAACAGCACCTGGGCCTGGGTACTGTCGTCTTCCTTTGTAAACACTGATGCAAAGTACTCATTTCATACCTCCGCTACTTCCCTGCCTCCGCATACAAGTATTTTTTTTAAAATCCCTAATCGGTCATACTTATTAATCATCCTTTTATCGTTTGCATGCTTATAGAAAATCTTCGGAATCCGTTTTATGTCAGTGTTTCTTCATGCTTTCTCCTTGTTTTTCTTATTAGTTTTTCACTTCCCCTCTGGTCACAGAATCACAGAACTGTTATCCTGCAGAAGGAGACCATTCAGCCCACTGTGTCAGCACCAGCTCTCCAAACAAGCATCATGACGGAGTACCATTCCCCTGCCTTTTCCTCGTACCCCCCTGCACAATCATCCAATGCCCTCTCGAACTCCTCAATTGAACCTGCCTTCACCAAACTTCCAGGCCGTGCATTCCAGACCTTACCCACTCGCTGCGTGAAAAGGTTTTTCTCACATCACGTTTGCTTCTTTTGCAAATCGCCAAATCTGATCCCTCCCGTTCTTGATACTTTTACGAGGGGGAACAGTTTCTCCCCGTCTATTCTGTCCAGCCCCCTCGTGGATTTTGAACATCTCTATAAAATCTCCTCTTAACCTTCTCCCACAGAAGAACAGTCCCAACCTCTGCAATCTATCCTCATAACTGAAGTTTCTCATCCCTGCAACCATTACTATAAACCTCTCCTGCTTTCTCTCCAATGTGTTCAATCCTTCCTATAGTGTGATTCCCAGAACTGTACACAATACTCCAACTGAAGTGTAACTAGTGTGTACTATAAGTTCAGTGTGACCTCCTTGATCTTGTACTCTATGTACCTATTAATAAATCCCAGAATACTATCAGCTTTATTATCTGCTTTCTCCACCTGTCCTACCACCTTCAATAATCTATGCACATGTGCAGCAAAGTCCCTCTGCTCTGTCACCCCCTTCAGAGTATTACTCCTTATTTTATATTGTGTCTCCAATTTCTGCCGACTAAAATGCATCACCTCACAATTCTCTGCATTGAACTTCATCTGCCCCTTGTCTGCCCAATTCACTAACTTGTCTATGTCCTTTTGAAGTTCTACTCTTCCCTCTTCACAGTTTACAATACTTCCGAGTTTTGTGTCATTTGCAAACTTTGAAATTGTCCCCTACATCAGGAAAAGCAAGAATCCCAATTCCAACTCCTGGGGAACTCCACTGCAAACCTTCCTCCAACCCGAAAAATATCCATTGACCATTACTCTCTGCATCGTATTGTTCTGCCAATTTTCTACACAAATTGTCACCGCCCCTTTTATTCATGAACTATAACTTTTCCTACAAATCTCTTGTGTGGCACTCTGTCCGAAGCTTTCTGAAAGTCCATGTTCACCACATCAACAGCAATGCCCTCAACGGCTCTTTCTGTTACCTCATAAAACTTGAGCAAGATGATTTCCCCTTTAGAAATCTATGCTGGCTCTTCCTAATCAACCCACATGTTTCCATATGACTACTAATTGTATCCTTAATGATTGTTTCTAAAAGCTCGCCCACCACTGATGTTAAACTGACTGCTCTGTAATTGCTGGGGTTATGGTTACAAACTTTTTTGAACAAGGTTATTCTATATTCAACCTGATTCCTGGTTGTGTTTGCTACCCGACTTGTCAAATGCACACTTCTTCCGTATCTTCACCTTTATCTCTCTTGTCATCCAAGGCACTCTGTATTTATTTGTCCTATCTTTCCTCTTCAAGGGACTACCATTTGACATTGCCCACAATACTTTTTACTTGAAGTCCTCGTCTTTGCATTATCTGCGTTTATCCATTCATTTACGGGATGTGGGTGTCGCGGCTAGACCAGCATTTATTATCCATCCCTAGTTGCCCTTCAGAAGATGGTGGTGTGCTGCCTTCTTTAACCACTGCAGTCCCTGAGGTGTAGGTACATCCACTGTGCGGTTAGGGAGGGAGTTGCAGTATGTTTCCCCAGCAACAGTAAAGGAACAGCGATATATTTCCAAGTCGGGTGATGAATGACTTAGAGAGGGGAACTGCCAGGTGGTGGTGTTCCCAGGTATCTACTGCTCTTGTCCTTCCAAGACAAAGACAAAGAAAATTACAGCACAGGAACAGGCCCTTCGGCCCTCCCAGTCTGCGCCGATCCAGATCCTTTATCTAAACCTGTCGCCTATTTTCCAAGGATCTACTTCCCTCTGTTCCTTGCCCGTTCATATATCTGTCTAGATGCATCTTAAATGATGCTATCATGCCCGCCCCTACCACCTCCGCTGTTCCAAAGCGTTCCAGGCGCCCATCACCCTCTGCGTAAAAAACTTTCCATGCACATCTCCCTTAAACTTTCCCCCTCTCCTTGTAATTGACATCTTTCTTCATAGCCAGAACCCTCCAAACCAGGCAATATCCTGGTGAACAACCTCTGCACCCTCTCTAAAGCATCCACATCCTTCTGGTAATGTGGCGACCAGAACTGCACGCAGGATTCAAAATGTGACCTAACCAAAGTCCGATACAACTGTAACATGACCTGCTGACTCTTGTACTCAATACCCCGTCCGATGAAGGCAAGCAAGACCACTCTATCAACCTGCGTTGCCACCTTCAGAGTACAATGTACCTGAACTCCCAGATATCTCTGTACATCAATTTTCCCCAGGACTCTTCCATTTGCCAAATAGTCCGCTCTTGAACTGGATCTTCCAAAATGCATCACCTCGCATTTGCCTGGATTGAACTCCATCTGCCATTTTTCTGCCCAACACTCCAATCTATCTATATTTTGCTGTATTCTCTGACAGTCCCCCTCGCTATCTGCAACTCCACGAATCTTAGTACCATCTGCAAACTTGCTAATCAGACCACCAGGGGCTGGTTTAGCTCACAAGGCTAAATCGCTGGCTTATCAAGCAGGCCAGCAGCACGGTTCGATTCCCGTACCAGCCTCCCCGGACAGGCGCCGGAATGTGGCGACTAGGGGCTTTTCACAGTAACTTCATTGAAGCCTACTCGTGACAATAAGCGATTTTCATTTCATTTCATTTCACCTGTACCTTCGTCCAGATCACTTATGTATATCACGAACAACAGTGGTCCGAGCACAGATCCCTGTGGAACACCACTAGTCACCTTTCTCCATTTTGAGACTCTCCCTTCCACCACTACTCTGTCTCCTGTTGCCCAGCCAGTTCTTTATCCATCTAGCTAGTACACCCTGAACCCCATACGACTTCACTTTTTCCATCAACCTGCCATGGGAAACTTAATCAAACGCCTTACTGAAGTCCATGTATATGACATCTACAGCCCTTCCCTCATCAATTAACTTTGTCACTTCCTCAAAGAATTCTATTAGGTTTGTAAGACATGACCTTCCCTGCACAAAACCATGCTGCCTATCACTGGTAAGTCTATTTTCTCCAAAATGTGAATAGACCCTATCCCTCAGTATCTTCTCCAACAGTTTGCCTACCACTGACGTCAAGCTCACAGATCTATAATTCCTTGGATTATCCCTGCTACCCTTCTTAAACAAAGGGACAACATTAGCAATTCTCCAGTCCTCCGGGACCTCACCCGTGCTCAAGGATGCTGCAAAGATATCTGTTAAGGCCCCAGCTATTTCGTCCCTCGCTTCCCTCAGAAACCTGGGATAGATCCCATCCGGACCTGGGGACTTGTCCACCTTAATGCCTTTTAGAATACCCAAAACGTCCCCCTTCCTTATGCTGACTTGACCTAGAGTATTTAAACATCCATCCCTAACCTCAACATCCGTCATGTCCCTCTCCTTGGTGAATACCGATGAAAGTACTCATTAAGAATCTCACCCATTTCCTCTGACTCCACTCATAAATCCCCTCTTTTGTCTTTGAGTGGGCCAATCCTTTCTCTAGTTACCCTCTTGCTCCTTATATATGAATAAAAGGCTTTGGGATTTTCCTTAACCCTGTTAGCCAAAGATATTTCATGACCCCTTTTAGCCCTCTGTATTGCGCGTTTGAGATTTGTCCTACTTTCCCGATATTCCTCCAAAGCTTCATCAGTTTTATGTCGCCTTGATCTTATGTATGCTTCCTTTTTCATCTTAGCTAGTCTCACAATTCCACCCGTCATCCATGGTTCCCTAATCTTGCCATTTCTATCCCTCATTTTCACAGGGACATGTCTGTCCTGCACTCTAATCAACCTTTCTTTAAAAGACTCCCACATTTCAAATGTGGATTTACCCTTAAACAGCTGCTCCCAATCCACATTCCCTAGCTCCTGCCGAATTTTGTCATAGATAGATAGAGAAATACAGCACAGAACAGGCCCTTCGGCCCACGATGTTGCGCCGAACTTTTGTCCTAGGTTAATCATAGAATTTTGGACAATTTGTCATGGCCAATCCACCCAACCTGCACATCTTTGGACTGTGGGAGGAAACCGGAGTACCCGGAGGAAACCCACGCAGTCACGGGGAGGATGTGCAGACTCCACACAGACAGTGACCCAAGTCGAAATCGAACTTGGGACCCTGGAGCTGTGAAGCAATTGTGCTATCCACAATGCTACCGTGCTGCCCTTAAGAAGTTAACCTACACTCCCTTATTCTACCCTAATCCAAGTACCTATCCAATAGCCGTTTGAAGGTCCATAAATTTTCCGACTCAACTACTACCACAGGCAGTGCATTCCATGCCCCCACTACTCTCTGGGTAAAGAACCTACCTCTGACATCCCCTCTATATCTTCCACCATTTATCTTAAATTTATGTCCCCTTGTAATGGTGTGTTCCACCCGGGGAAAAAGTCTCTGACTATCTACTCTATCTATTCCCCTGATCATCTTATAAACCTCTATCAAGTCACCCCTCATCCTTCTCCGTTCCAATGAGAAAAGGCCCAGCACCCTCAATCTTTCCTCGTATGACCTACTCTCCATTCCAGGCAACATCCTGGTAAATCTCCTCTGCACCTTTTCCAAAGCTTCCACATCCTTCCTAAAATGAGGTGACCAGAACTGCACACAGTACTCCAAATGTGGCCTGACCAAGGTTTTGTACAGCTGCATCATCACCTCACGGCTCTTAAATTCAATCCCTCTGCTAATGAACGCTAGCACACCATAGGCCTTCTTCACAGCTCTATCCACTTGAGTGGCAACTTTCAAAGAACAATGAACATAGACCCCAAGATCTCTCTGCTCCTCCACATTGCCAAGAACCCTACCATTAACCCTGTATTCCGCATTCAGATTTGTCCTTCCAAAATGGACAACCTCACACTTGTCAGGGTTAAACTCCATCTGCCACTTCTCAGCCCAGCTCTGCATTCTATCTATGTCTCTTTGAAGCCGACAACAGCCCTCCTCACTATCCACAACTCCACCAATCTTCGTATCATCTGCAAATTTACTGACCCACCCTTCAACTCCCTCATCCAAGTCGTTAATGAAAATCACAAACAGCAGAGGACCCAGAACTGATCCCTGCGGTACGCCACTGATAACTGGGCTCCAGGCTGAATATTTGCCATCCACCACAACTCTCTGTCTTCTATCGGTTAGCCAGTTTGTTATCCAACTGGCCAAATTTCCCACTATCCCATGCCTCCTTACTTTCTGCATAAGCCTACCATGGGGAACCTTATCAAATGCCTTACTAAAATCCATGTACACTACATCCACTGCTTTACCTTCATCCACATGCTTGGTCACCTCCTCAAAGAATTCAATAAGACTTGTAAGGCAAGACCTACCCCTCACAAATCCGTGCTGACTATCCCTAATCAAGCAATGCCTTTCCAGATGCTCAGAAATCCTATCCCTCAGTACCCTTTCCATTACTTTGCCTACCACCGAAGTAAGACTAACTGGCCTGTAATTCCCAGGGTTATCCCTATTCCCTTTTTTGAACAGGGGCACGACATTCGCCACTCTCCAATCCTCTGGTACCACCCCTGTTGACAGCGAGGACGAAAAGATCATTGCCAACGGCTCTGCAATTTCATTTCTTGCTTCCCATAGAATCCTTGGATATATCCCGTCAGGCCCGGGGGACTTGTCTATCCTCAAGTTTTTCAAAACGCGCAACACATCTTCCTTCCTGACAAGTATCTCCTCAAGCTTATCAGTCTGCTTCACGCTGTCCTCTCCAACAATATGGCCCCTCTCATTTGTAAATACTGAAGAAAAATACTTGTTCAAGACCTCTCCTATCTCTTCAGACTCAATACACAATCTCCCGCTACTGTCCTTAATCGGACCTACTCTCACTCTAGTCATTCTCATATTTCTCACGTATGTGTAAAAGGCCTTGGGGTTTTCCTTGATCCTACCCGCCAAAGATTTTTCATGCCCTCTCTTAGCTCTCCTAATCCCTTTCTTCAGTTCCCTCCTGGCTATCTTGTATCCCTCCAGCGCCCTGTCTGAACCTTGTTTCTTCAGCCTTACATAAGTCTCCTTCTTCCTCTTAACAAGACATTCAACCTCTCTTGTCAACCATGGTTCCCTCACTCGACCATCTCTTCCCTGCCTGACAGGGACATACATATCAAAGACACGCAGTACCTGATCCTTGAACAAGTTCCACATTTCACTTGTGTCCTTCCCTGACAGCCTATGTTCCCAACTTCGGCACTTCAATTCTTGTCTGACAGCATTGTATTTACCCTTCCCCCAATTATAAACCTTGCCCTGTTGCTCGCACCTATCCCTCTCCATTACTAAAGTGAAAGTCACAGAATTGTGGTCACTACCTCCAAAATGCTCCCCCACTAACAAATCTATCACCTGCCCTGGTTCATTACCAAGTACTAAATCCAATATGGCCTCCCCTCTGGTCGGACAATCTACATACTGTGTTAGAAAAGCTTCCTGGACACACTGCACAAACACTACCCCATCCAAACTATTTGATCTAAAGAGTTTCCACTCAATGTTTGGGAAGTTGAAGTCGCCCATGACTACTACCCTGTGACTTCTGCACCTTTCCAGAATCTGTTTCCCAATCTGTTCCTCCACATCTCTGCTGCTATTGGGGGGCCTATAGAACACTCCCAACAAGGTGACTGCTCCTTTCCTATTTCTAACTTCAACCCATATTACCTCAGTAGGCAGATCCCCCTCGAACTGTCTTTCTGCAGCTGTTATACTATCTCTAATTAACAATGCCACCCCCCCACCTCTTTTACCATCCTCCCTAATCTTGTTGAAACATCTATAACCAGGGACCTCCAACAACCATTTCTGCCCCTCTTCTATCCAAGTTTCCGTGATGGCCACCACATCGTAGTCCCAAGTACCGATCCATGCATTAAGTTCACCCACCTTATTCCTGATGCTTCTTGCATTAAAGTATACACACTTCAACCCATCTCCTTGCCTGCAAGTACTCTCCTTTGTCATTGTTACCTTCCCCACTGCATCACTACGTGCTTTGGCGTCCTGACTATCGTCTACCTTAGTTGCTGGACTACAGATCCGGTTCCCATTCCCCTGCCAAATTAGTTTAAACCCTCCCGAAGAGTACTAGAAAACCTCCCCCCCAGGATATTGGTGCCCCTCTGGTTCAGATGCAACCCGTCCTGCTTGTACAGGTCCCACCTTCCCCAGAATGCGCTCCAATTATCCAAATACCTGAAGCCCTCCCTCCTACACCATTCCTGCAGCCACGTGTTCAACTGCACTCTCTCCCTATTCCTAGCCTCGCTATCACGTGGCACCGGCAACAAACCAGAGATGACAACTCTGTCTGTCCTGGCCCTTAACTTCCAGCCTAACTCCCTAAACTTGTTTATTACCTCCACACCCTTTTTCCTACCTACATCGTTGGTACCAATGTGCACCACGACTTCTGGCTGCTCACCCTCCCCCTTCAGGATCCTGAAGACACGATCAGAGACATCCCTGGCCCTGGCACCCGGGAGGCAACATACCTTTCGGGAGTCTCGCTCGCGACCACAGAATCTCCTATCTATTCCCCTAACCATTGAATCTCCTATTACTATGCTTTTCTATGCTCCCCCCTTCCCTTCTGAGCCCCAGAGCCAGACTCAGTGCCAGAGACCTGGCCGCTGGGGCCTTCCCCCGGTAGGTCATCCCCCCCAACAGCATCCAAAACGGTATACTTGTTTTGAAGGGGAATGGCCACGAGGGATCCCTGCACTGTCTGCCTGTTAGTTTTCTTTCCCCTGACTGTAACCCAGCTACTCTTGTCCAGTACCTTTGGTGTGGCTACCTCCCTGTAACTCTTCTCTATGACCCCCTCTGCCTCCCGGATGATCCGAAGTTCATCCAGCTCCAGCTCCAGTACCTTAACACGGTCTCTGAGGAGCTGGAGTTGGGTGCACTTCCCGCAGGTATAGTCAGCGGGGACACCAGTGGTATCCCTCACCACCCACATCCTACAGGAGGAGCATGCAACTGCCCTAGCCTCCATCCCCTCTTACTTTACAGAATTAGCTGCCCTGTGGACCAACTGGACCTCCGCCCTCCGACTCTGCTCCCAGTCAGCTGTACTCTAAACTCCTGGTTCCCTTCACGCTCTTTGATAAATATAGGAAATTAAATGAAAGGAGCGCCTTACTCCCTCCTCACCTAACTCCCTCAGTCACCAAACTCTCACTGTAGCACTCAAATGCCACAAGCTCAGCACTCAGTGCAAACAAAGTCTGCACTGTATCTAGCCCCTATTTATACTGTGACTCTAGCTTCTAAAAACTGGCCTAATGCAATTAACTAATTAACAAGCTCCAGCTGCAAGTAAGTCCAAGTAGAACCTTGTTTAAAGCTGATTCAAAATTCACCTTCTTATAGACCAAACAGCAACTTTTAAGTTAATTAACTAAATAAAAGAAATACTAGACTTTAAATAACCCTTATACTCCCTCAGTCACCAAACTCTCACTGTAGCACTCAAATGCCACAAGCTCAGCACTCAGTGCAAACAAAGTCTGCACTGTATCTAGCCCCTATTTATACTGTGACTCTAGCTTCTAAAAACTGGCCTAATGCAATTAACTAATTAACAAGCTCCAGCTGCAAGTAAGTCCAAGTAGAACCTTGTTTAAAGCTGATTCAAAATTCACCTTCTTATAGACCAAACAGCAACTTTTAAGTTAATTAACTAAATAAAAGAAATACTAGACTTTAAATAACCCTTATACTCCCTCAGTCACCAAACTCTCACTGTAGCACTCAAATGCCACAAGCTCAGCACTCAGTGCAAACAAAGTCTGCACTGTATCTAGCCCCTATTTATACTGTGACTCTAGCTTCTAAAAACTGGCCTAATGCAATTAACTAATTAACAAGCTCCAGCTGCAAGTAAGTCCAAGTAGAACCTTGTTTAAAGCTGATTCAAAATTCACCTTCTTATAGACCAAACAGCAACTTTTAAGTTAATTAACTAAATAAAAGAAATACTAGACTTTAAATAACCCTTATACTCCCTCAGTCACCAAACTCTCACTGTAGCACTCAAATGCCACAAGCTCAGCACTCAGTGCAAACAATACTTGGCCTTTCCCCAATTTAGCACTCTTCCTTTAGGACCACTCTCGTCTTTGTCCATGAGTATTCTAAAACTTACGGAATTGTGCTCGCTATTTCCAAAGTAATCACCGACTGAAACTTCAACCACCTGGCCGGGATCATTCCCCAATACCAGGTCCAGTATGGCCCCTTCCCGAGTTGGACTATTTACATACTGCTCTAAAAATATCTCCTGGATGCTCTTTACAAATTCTGCCCCATCTACGCCTCCAACACTACATGAGTCCCATTCAATGTTGGGGACGTTAAAATCTCCTGTAACGACCACCCTATTGCTCCTACATCTTTCTATAATCTTTCTACATATTTGTACCTCTACTTCACGCTCGCTTTTGGGAGGCCTGTAGTAAAGTCTCAACAATGTTACTGCACCCTTCCTATTTCTTAGTTCTACCCATATTGCCTCTGTGCTCGAATCCTCCATAATGCCCTCCTTAATCAGCTGTGATATAATCTCTGACCAGTAATGCAACTTCTCCACCCCTTTTACCACCATCTCTATCCCTCCTGAAGCATCTATACCCTGGGATATTTAGTTGCCAATCTTGCCCTTCCCTCAACCAAGTCTCAGTAATAACAATAACATCATATTCCCAGGTACTGATCCAAGCCCTAAGTTCATCTGCCTTACCTGCTACACTTCTCGCATTAAAACAAATGCACATCAGACCACCTTTGCGTTCATCATCTCTTCCCTGTCTACTCTTCCCTTAGTCACAATATGTTTATTATCTAGTACCTTACTGGCTTTAGTTGCTGCCTCTTTACTGACCTCTAACTTCCAAATCTGGTTCCTATCCCCCTGCCACATTAGTTTAAAACCTCCCCAACAGTGTTAGCAAGGGGGCAAAACTTGACCACCTCATGGGAAATAATGAAGGAAAGGTGTCAGAAGTGTCAGTGAGGGATCACTTTGGCACCAGTGATTAGTTTTAAGATAGCTATGGAGAATGATAGTTCTGGCCCAAAAGTTAAAATTCTAAATTGGGGCAAGGCCAATATTGATGGTATTAGTCAGGAACTTTCAAAAGTTGATTGGGGAAGTCTGTTGGCAGCAAAGGGACGGCAGGTAAGTGGGAGGCTTTCAAAAGTGTGTTAACCAGGGTTCAGGGTGAACTCATTCCTCTCAGAGTGAAGGGCAAGACTGGTAGAAGTAGGAAACCCTGGATGGCTCGGGATGTGGAGGCCCAGGTCAAAAAGAAGAAGGAGGCATATGACACGCATCGGTAGCTGGGATCAAGTGGATCCCTTGAAGATAAATGTAGAGTGCCCAATTCATTTCTTCCAATTAAGGGGAAATTTCGCGTGGCCAATCCACCCAAGAAATCAGGAGGGTAAAAAGGGGACATGAGATTGCTTTGGCAGATAAGGCAAAGGAGAATCCAAAGAGCTTCTACAAATACATAAAGGGCAAGAGAGTAACTAGGGAGACGATCTACAAGATTATCTATGTGCGGATCCAGAAGAAATGGGTGAGATTTTAAATGAACATTTCTCACCGGTATTTACTGTTGAGAAAGGCAGGAATGTTAGGGAAATTGGGGAAATAAATAGTGATGTCTTGAGGAGTATACATATTACAGAGAAGGAGGTGCTGGAAGTCTTAAAGCGCATCAATGTAGATAAATCCCCGGGACCTGATGAAATGTATCCCAGGAAGCTAGTTAGCAAATTGCGGGTCCCCTAGCTGAGATATTTGAATCATGGACAGCCACAGGTGAGGTGCCTGAAGATTGGAGGGTAGCAGATGTTGTGCCTTTGTTTAAGAAAGGCCGCAGGGAAAAGCCTGGGAATTACAGACCGATGAGCCCAATGTCTGTAGTGGGTAAATTGTTAGAAGGTAAACTGAGAGACAGGATCTACAGGCATTTAGAGAGGCAAGGACTGATTAGGGACAGTCAGCATGGCTTTGTGAGTGGAAAATCATGTCTGATCAATTTGAGTATTTTGACACGGTAACCAAGAAGTAGATGAGGGCGGTGCAGTCGATGTTGACTCCATGGTCTTCAGCAAGACATTTGACAAGGTACCTCATGGTAGGTTGTTGCAAAACGTTAAATCTCACGGGATCCTTTGTGAGGTAGCCAATTGGTTACAAAATTGGCTCGGCGACCAAAGCCAAAGGGCGGCTGTGGAGGGTTGTTTTTCACACTGGAGACCTGTGACCAGCGGTGTGCCTCAGGGATCCGTGCTGGGTCGGTCCACTGTTATTTGTTATTTATATTAATGATTTGGCTGAGAATTTAGGAGGCATGGTTAGTAAGTTTGCAGATTGGTGGCATAGTGGACAGTGAAGAAGGTTATCTAGGATTGCAACGGGATCTTGATCAATTAGGCCAGTGGGCCGATGAATGGCAGATGGAATTTAATTTAGCTAAATGTGAGGTGATGCATTTTGGTCGATCGAATCAGGGCAGGACCTACTCAGCTAATGGTCGGGAGTTGGGGAGAGTTACAGAACAAAGAGATCTAGGAATACAGGTTCATAGATCCTTGAAGGTGGAGTGGCAGGTGGACAGGGTGATGAAGCCGTACACACCCCTGTCAGCATCAACGGGGCCGAGCTGGAGATGATTAGCAGTTTCAAATTCCTAGGGGTGCACATCTCCAAAAATCTGTCCTGGTCCACCCACGTCGACGCTACCACCAAGAAAGCACAACAGCGCCTATACTTCCTCAAGAAACTAAGGAAATTCAGCACGTCCACATTAACCCTTACCAACTTTTACAGATGCACCATAGAGAGCATCCTATCGGGCTGCATCACAGCCTGGTATGGCAACTGCTCGGCCCAGGACCACAAGAAACTTCAGAGAGTCGTGAGCACAGTCCAGTCCATCACACAAACCTGCCTCCCATCCATGGACTCCATCTACACCTCCTGCTGCCGGGGGAAAGCGGGCAGCATAATCAAAGACCCCTCTCTCCCAGCTTACTCACTCTTCCAACTTCTTCCATCGGCAAGAGATACAAAAGTCTGAGAACACGCACGAACAGACTCAAAAACAGCTTCTTCCCCGCTGTTACCAGACTCCTAAACGACCCTCTTATGGACTGACCTCATTAACACTACACCCTGTATGCTTCACCCGATGCCGGTGCTTATGTAGTTACATTGTGTACCTTGTGTTGCCCTATTATGTATTTTCTTTTATTCCCTTTTCTTTTCATGTGCTAAATGATCTGTTGAGCTGCTTGCAGAAAAATACTTTTCACTGTACCTCAGTACACGTGACAAGAAACAAATCCAATACAAGAAGGCATTCGGCAAGCCTGTTTTATTGGTCAGAACGTTGAATACAGGAGTTGGGACGTCTTGTTGAAGTTGTACAAGAAATTTAAAAGGCCACACATGGAATACTGTGCATAGTTCTGGTCATCTTGTTATAGAAAGGATATTATTAAACTAGAAAGAGTGCAGAAGAGATTTACTAGGATGCTACTGGGACATGATGGTTTGGCGGGTATGGGCCAAATGCGGGCAATTGGGACCAGCTTACTGGTAAAACCTGGGCAGTGTGGACAAGTTGGGCCGGAGGGCCCATTTCCATGCTGTAAACCTCTATGACTCTATAACTCTATCCATTGCTTTTCAGGTTGAATACCTCGTCCAACAGGACGCTATCCCTCCTTTCTGTAAATTGCTTGGTGTGAAAGATCCTCAGGTTATTCAGGTGGTGCTTGATGGTCTGAATAATATTTTGAAGGTGGCTGGTTCTGACACAAACACGTTAGTTGAAATGATAGAGGAGTGTGGAGGTAAGTGAGGTGCTTTTAATATTACCCACTGTAGATCAAACTCTTTGTATCTCTGGATTGAAAGGTTTAATGCTGTTAAATTCCCCAGGACTTGAAAAGATTGAAGCCCTGCAACAGCACGAGAATGAGGACATCTACAAACTTGCCTATGAGATTATCGACCACTATTTCTGTGGAGAGGAGGTGAGAATATTTTATTTTTAAAAAATGTACCCAATTGCACACAATTCTTTCTTTTCCAATTAAGGGGCAATTTAACGTGGCCAATACACCTAACCTGCACATCTTTGGGTTGTGAGGGTGAAACCAGAGGGTAACCCAGAGCCGGGATTGAACCTGGGACCTCAGCACCATAGGCAGCAGTGCTAACCACTGTGCCACCCTATCCGGCTCCGCGGGGCAACTGTGCTAACCACTCTGTCTCAATTTTGCTCTATTCGGCTCCATGAGGCAACAGTGCTAACCACTCCGTCACCGTGCTGCCCTACCCGGCTCCGTGAGGTGGCAGTGCTAACCACTCCGTCACCGTGCTGCCCTCCTCGGCTCCGTGAGGTAGCAGTGCTAACCACTGCATCACCGTGCTGCCCTACCCGGCTCCGTGAGGTGGCAGTGCTAACCACTCCGTCACCGTGCTGCCCTCCTCGGCTCCGTGAGGTAGCAGTGCTAACCACTCCGTCACCGTGCTGCCCTACCCGGCTCCGTGAGGTGGCAGTGCTAACCACTCCGTCACCGTGCTGCCCTACCCGGCTCCGTGAGGTAGCAGTGCTAACCACTCCGTCACCGTGCTGCCCTCCTCGGCTCCGTGAGGTAGCAGTGCTAACCACTGCACCACCGTGCTGCCCTACCCGGCTCCGTGAGGTAGCAGTGCTAACCACTCCGTCACCGTGCTGCCCTCCTCGGCTCCGTGAGGTAGCAGTGCTAACCACTCCGTCACCGTGCTGCCCTCCTCGGCTCCGTGAGGTAGCAGTGCTAACCACTGCGTCAATGTGCTGCCCTGCAAATATTTTGAAAACGATCGTATTGCAGGAAACTACAAGTTGTTAGCTTCACATCTGTCACAGGGAAAATACCAAGGAATTTATGGCGTGGCATTGGAAAATTTCTATTTAATTAGCCAGAATCATGTGAAAGGGAAATAATGTTTTTTTTAATAAACATTTTATTGAGGTATTTTTGGTTTTACAACAATGACAAAATGAATCTATAAACATAGTGGGAAAGCCGTCTCCCTCCCTTACAGGTCCCACCTTTATTAACCCCCTTCTCTAAGCTAAATTAACCTTCCCCCCTCCCCCCCTTCTGCTGACGTTTAATTTTCTGCAAAGAAGTTGACGAACGGTTGCCACCTCCGGACGAACCCGAACATTGACCCTCAGGGCGAACTTGATTTTCTCCAGACAGAGAAAGCTAGCCATGTCTGATAGCCAGGTCTCCGACTTCGGGGGCTTTGAGTCCCTCCAAGCTAATAGTATCCGTCTCCGGGCTACCAGGGAAGCAAAGGCCAGAACGTCTGCCTCTTTCTCCTCCTGGATTCCCGGGTCTACCGACACCCCGAAAATCGCCACCTCTGGACTCGGTGCCACCCTTGTTTTTAACCCCGGCCAAAATCGCCTGAGCTTCGGACATGCCCAGAACATGTGGACATGGGTCGCTGGCCCTCCCCCACACTTTGCACACATGTCTCCAACCCCAAAGAACCTGCTCATCCGGCCACTGTCATGTGAGTCCGGTGAACGATCTTAAACTGTATCAGGCTGAGCCTGGCACATGTTGTGGACGTGTTGACTCTACTCAACCCGTCTGCTCATAGACCTTCCTCTATCCCTCCTGCTAACTCCTCTTCCCACTTGCGCTTCAGCTCCTCAGTCTGTGTGTCCTCTGACCCCATGAGCTCCTTATAGATGTCAGAGACCTTTCCTTCTCCCACCCACACTCTGGAAACTACCCTGTCCTGAATCTCCCTTGGCGGTAGGAGCAGGAAGGTTGAGACCTGTCTACGTAGGACGTCCCGCACCTGCAAATACCTAAATTTGTTTCCCCTCGCCAATCCAAATTTCTCCTCCAGCTCCCTCAAGCTAGGAAAGCTCCCCTCTATAAACATAACCCCCATCCTCTCAATCCCTTCTCTCTCCCATCTCCAAACCCCCCCCCCCCCGTCCATCCTTCCCGGGGCAAACTGGTGATTATTACAGCTTGGAGACCAAGCCAATGCTCCCTCTGCGTTCCCATGTCTCCTCCATTGCCCCCAGACTCTCAGGGCTGCCACCACCACATGGCTGGTGGAGTACCGTGCTGGCGGGAACGGCAGAGGTGCCGTTATCAACGCCCCCAAACTGGTGCCCTTACATGAGGCCGCCTCCATACGCTCCCATCCAACCCTCCCCCCACCACCTACTTCCTGATGGTAGCTATATTCGCCGCCCAATAATAGTTACTGAAGTTTGGCAGCACCAGCCCGCCCTACCCCCGGCTCCGCTCAATCATCCCCTTTTTTACTCGCGGGGCCTTGCCCGCCCATACAAAGCCCATGATAACTTCGTTACCCCGTTTTAAAAATGTCCGCGGAATAAAGATGAGGAGACACTGGAACACAAACAGGAATCTCAGAAGGACCATCATCATCACCGCCTGGACCCTCCCAGCTAGTGACAACGGGAGTGCGTCCCACCTCCGAAAATCCTCCTTCATTTGGTCCGCACCACTTAGATGCCTAGATACCTAAAACTTCCCCCTACCACTCTAAACGGCAGTTCCCCCAGTCGTCTCTCCTGTCCCCTCCAGCCCCTTGAGGCTCTCAGAGCAATTGCCAGCGGCTCTATAGCCAGCGGAACAACAGTGGGGAGAGGGGGCACCCCTGACTCATCCCCGGTTCAGTCTAAAATAGTCCGATGTTGTCCTATTTGTCCGTACGCTCGCCACAGGAGCCTGATACAGCAACCTGACCCAGTCAATAAAGCCCCACCCAAATCCGAACTGTCCCAGTAAATCCCACAGATATTCCCATTCTACTCGAGCAAAAGCCTTCTCTGCGTCCATTGCGACCGCTACTTCCACCTCCCTACCTTCTGGGGGCATCATGATCACATTTAACAACCTTCTTACATTGGACACCAACTGCCTTCCCTTAACGAACCCCGTCTGGTCCTCCCCAATCACGTCCGGAACACAATCTTCCAGAGGACAAAATTTTGGCCAGCAGTTTGGCGTCCACATTCAACAGGGATATCGGCCTGTAGGACCCACACAGCTACGGATCCTTCTCCCGCTTCAGAATCAGCGGAATCGTGGCAAAGAACAAAGAACAAAGAAAAGTACAGCACAGGAACAGGCCCTTCGGCCCTCCAAGCCTGTGCCGACCATGCTGCCCGTCTAAACTAAAATCTTCTACACTTCCTGGGTCCGTATCTCTCTATTCCCATCCTATTTATGTATTTGTCAAGATGCCCCTTAAATGTCATTATCGTCCCTGCTTCCACCACCTCCTCCAGCAGCGAGTTCCAGGCACCCACTACCCTCTGTGTTAAAAACTTGCCTCGTACATCTACTCTAAACCTTGCCCCTCGCACCTTAAACCTATGCCCCTAGTAATTGATCGCTCTACCCTGGGGAAAAGCCTCTGACTATCCACTCTGTCTATGCCCCTCATAATTTTTATAGACCTCTATCAGGTCGCCCCTCAACCACCATCGTTCCAGTGATAACAAACCGAGTTTATACAACCGCTCCTCATAGCTGATGCCCTTCATACCAGGCAACATCCTGGTAAATCTCTTCTGCACCCTCTCTGAAGCCTCCACATCCTTCTGGTAGTGTGGCAACCAGAATTGAACACTATACTCCACTAAGTGTGGCCTAACTAATGTTCTGTACAGCTTCTATAAAGCAACATAAAACATTACAGCACAGTACAGGCCCTTCGACCCTCGATGTTGCGCCGACCTGTGAAACCCCTCGAAAGCCCATCTACACTATTCCCTTATCGTCCCTATGCCTATCCAATGACCATTTGAATGCGTTTAGTGTTGGCGAGTCCACTACTGTTGCAGGCAGGGCATTCCACGCCCTTACTACTCTGAGTAAAGAACCTACCTCTGACATCTGTCCTATATCTATCTCCCCTCAATTTAAAGCTATTTCCCCTCGTGCTGCACATCACCATCCGAGGAAAAAGGCTCTCACTGTCCACCCTATCTAATCCTCTGATCATCTTGTATGCCTCAATTAAGTCACCTCTTACCCTTCTCTCTAACGAAAACAGCCTCAAGTCCCTCAACCTTTCCTCGTAAGATCTTCCCTCCATACCAGGCAACATCCTTGTAAATCTCCTCTGTACCCTTTCCAATGCTTCCACATCCTTCCTATAATGCGGCGACCAGAACTGCACACAATACTCCAATTGCGGCCGCACCAGAGTTTTGTACAACTGCAACATGACCTCATGGCTCCAAAACTCAATTCCTCTACCAATAAAAGCTAACACACCGTACGCCTTCTTAACAACCCTCTCAACCTGGGTGGCAACTTTCAGGGATCTATGGACATGGACACCGAGATCTCTCTGCTCGTCCACACTAACAAGAATCTTACCATTAGCCCAGTACTCTGTCTTCCTGTTACTCCTTCCAAAATGAATCACCTCACACTTTTCTGCATTAAACTCCATTTGCCACCTGTCAGCCCAGCTCTGCAGCTTATCTATGTCCCTCTGTAACCTGCAACATCCTTCTGCACTGTCCACAACTCCACCGACTTTAGTGTCATCTGCAAATTTACTCACCCATGCTTCTACGCCCTCCTCCAGGTCATTTATAAAAATGACAAACAGCAGTGGCCCCAAAACAGATCCTTGTGGTACACCACTAGTAACTGGACTCCAGGCTGAACATTTCCCATCAACCACCACGCTTTGTCGTCTTCCAGCTAGCCAATTTCTGATCCAAACTGCTAAATCAACCTGAATCCCATGCCTCCGTATTTTCTGCAATAGCCTACCGTGGGGAACCTTATCAAACGCTTTACTGAAATCCATATACACCACATCAACTGCTTTACCCTCATCCACCTGTTTGGTCACCTTCTCGAAGAACTCAATGAGGTTTGTGAGGCACGACCTACCCTTCACAAAACCGCGCTGACTATCTCTAATCAAATTATTCCTTTCCAGATGATTATACATCCTATCTCTTATAAACCTTTCCAAGACTTTGCCCACAATAGAAGTAAGGCTCACTGGTCTATAGTTACCGGGGTTGTCTCTACTCTCCTTCTTGAACAAGGGGACAACATTTGCTATCCTCCAGTCTTCCTTCTGGCACTATTCCTGAAGACAAAGATGACTTAAAGATCAAAGCCAAAGGCTCAGCAATCTCCCCCCTCGCTTCCCAGAGAATCCTAGGATAAATCCCATCCGGCCCAGGGGACTTATCTATTTTAACACTTTCCAGAATAGCTAATACCTCCTCCTTATGTACCTCAAGCCCTTGACTTGCCAATTCTTATACTCAATGCCCCAGCCAATGAAGACAAGCATGCCGTATGCCTTCTTGACTACCTTCTCCACCTGTGTTGCCCCTTTCAGTGACCTGTGGACCTGTACACCTAGATCTCTCTGACTATCAATACTCTTGAGCGTTCACTTCCGGTTGCGGCTATGCGGAGCTAAGCCGCAGGTTCGGCAGCTCCTGCTAACAACGGACTTTGGGGCTCTTTTCAGGGCCCCCAACGGAGCTTCTTCGACGATTCCCGACGTGGGAAGGGGTGTGCAGTAGATCCCCAGGGTCCTATGGTCCGGACCAGGAGTGGGGTGACCAGAAAAGCGGTGGCAGCGCCCCTGGAAAAGCGGGGGAAGGGAAACAAAATGGCGGCCGGCGGAGGCCTGGAGGAGCTGAGGCAGTGGGCGCAGGAGCAGCAGGAGACTCTTCTGCGCTGCTTCCAGGAGCTTAAGCTGGAGCTGCTGGAGTCGCTGAAGGTAACCACCAGGGAGCTGATGGAGACCCAGACAGCCCAGGGGGCTGCGATCCGGGAGCTGCAGCAGCAGGCCTCCGAAAGGGAGGATGAGGCTGTGGCCATCGCGGGGAAGGTGGAGATGCACGAGGCGCTCCATAAAAGGTGGCAGGAGCGGTTCGAGGAGCTGGACAACCGGTCGAGGAGGAAGAATTTGCGGATCCTGGGCCTCACGGAGGGGCTGGAGGGGTTGGACCTGGCGGCCTATGTGGTGATGATGCTAAACTCGTTGATGGGAGCTGGGTCCTTCCAGGGGCCCCTGGAGTTAGAGGGGGCCCACAGAATTCTGGCTAGGAGGCCCAAGCCGAACGAGCCGCCGCGGGCGGTGTTGGTGCGGTTTCATCAGTTCGTGGATCGTGAGTGTGTGCTCCGGTGGGCCAAGAAGGAGCGGAGCAGCAAGTGGGAGAACACGGAGGTGCGGATCTTCCAGGACTGGAGTGCGGAGGTGGCTAAGCGGAGGGCCGGGTTCAACCGGACGAAGGCGGTGCTCCACAGACGGAGCGTGAAGTTTGGCATGTTGCAGCCGGCGCGTCTTGTGGGTCACCTACAAGGACCGGCACCATTATTTTGAGTCCCCGGAGGAGGCGTGGGCCTTTGTGCAGGCCGAGAAACTGGACTCAAACTGAGGGTTAAAGATGGGAGTTTCTGTATGAAAATGTAACTGTGTTTAATTTTTGCTCTGGGGGGGGGGTTCTCTGTTTAATGCAAGATGTGTGTTGGCTTTAGGGTGGGTGGGGCGATGTCTTTATGTCTTTTTATATGGGTCTGGTGGACGGGTTCGGGCAGGGGGGTAAACTGGGAGTGCGGCGAGCTGGTGGGGGGGACTGGCAATGGGAGTTGCCCTAGAGGAGGCGGGGCTGGGCAGGGCGAAAGCGCGGGCTTTTCTCTGGTTTCCCGCGCTGCGGGATGATGGGGGGGCGGGGTTGGGGCTGAGAAGCGCGGGCTTTTGCTAGCTGTTATTTTCCCGCGCAACAGCGGGAGGGGGGAGGAGGTCCTGCTGATGGGCACGGAGGAGGTGGAGTAGTCCCACGTGGGGAGGGGTCGGAGGTATGGCAGGAGTTGCCGGGCAGAAATTAGCTGGCTCATGGGAGTGCTGCGGAGGGGAGGGCGCAGCTAGGTGGTGTCTAGCCCCAATGGCGAGTGTAGGCATGAATAGGAGGAGGTCGGAGTACTTTCGGCTGTACCGGGGGACGAGACAGGGGTGTCCCCTGTCCCCCTTGCTCTTTGCGTTGGCAATTGAGCCCCTGGCCATGGCATTGAGGGAGTCAGGGAACTGGAGGGGCCTGGTGCGGGGTGGGGAGGAGCATCGAGTGTCGCTTTATGCGGACGACCTGTTGCTGTATGTGGCGGACACGGTGGGGGGGATGCCGGAGGTGATGAGGATTCTCAGCGAATTTGGGTATAAGCTCAACCTGGGCAAGAGTGAGTTGTTTGTGGTGCATCCGGGGGATCAAGAGGAGGGGATTGGTAGGCTCCTACTGAAGCAGGCAGGGGAGAGCTTCAGGTACCTAGGGGTCCAGGTGGCTGGGAGCTGGGGGGCCCTGCACAAGCTCAACCTCACAAGGTTGGTGGAGCAGATGGAGGAAGAGTTAAAAAGGTGGGATATGTTACCGCTGTCACTGGCGGGAAGGGTGCAGTCTGTCAGGATGACGGTGCTCCCGAGGTTTTTATTCCTGTTCCAGTGCCTTCCAATCCTTATCCCGAAGGCCTTTTTTAGGAGAGTTAACAGGAGCATTACGGGATTTGTGTGGGCGCATGGGACTCCGAGGGTGAGAAGGGTGTTCTTGGAACGGGGCAGGGATAGGGGGGGGCCTGGCACTGCCCAACCTCTGTGGGTACTATTGGGCTGCCAACGCAGCGATGGTGCGTAAGTGGGTAATGGACGGGGAGGGGGCAGCACGGAAGAGGATGGAGATGGCGTCTTGTGTGGGCACGAGCCTAGAGGCGCTGGTAACGGCGCCGTTGCCGCTCCCTCCAACGAGGTATACCACGAGCCCGGTGGTGGCGGCTACCCTCAAAATTTGGGGGCAATGGAGACGGCATAGGGGAGAGGTGGGGGGCTCAATGGAGGCCCCGATACGGGGGAGCCATCGGTTTGTTCCAGGGAGCATTGATGGTGGATTTCTGGGCTGGCACAGGATAGGGGTTAGGAGGTTGAGGGACCTGTTTGTGGATGGGAGGTTCGCGAGCTTGGGGGAGTTAGAGGGGAAGTTTGGGCTCCCCGGGGAACATGTTTAGGTACATGCAGGTTAGGGCGTTTGCCAGGCGGCAGGTGGAGGAGTTCCCCTTGCTGCCCCCACGTGGGGTACGGGACAGGGTGCTCTCGGGGGTAAGGGTTGGAGGAGGGAGGATTTCGGACATATACCGGGTGATGCAGGAGGTAGACGAGGCCTCGGTGGAGGAGCTGAAGGGTAAATGGGAGGAGGAGCTGGGTGAGGAGATTGAGGAGGGGACATGGGCGGATGCCCTGGAGAGAGTGAATTCCTCCTCATCCTGTGCGAGGCTTAGCCTCATACAGTTCAAGGTGCTGCATAGGGCCCACATGACGGGGACAAGGATGAGTAGGTTTTTCGGGGGCGAAGACAGGTGTGCTAGGTGCTCGGGGAGCCCAGCGAACCATGCCCATATGTTTTGGGCAGGCCCAGCGCTGGGGGAGTTTTGGAAGGGGGTAGCAAGGACGGTGTCGAGGGTGGTGGGATCCAGGGTCAAGCCAGGCTGGGGACTCGCAATTTTTGGGGTTGCAGTGGAGCCGGGAGTGCAGGAGGCAAAAGAGGCCGGTGTTCTGGCCTTTCCGTCCCTAGTAGCCCAGCGGAGGATTCTCCTTCAGTGGAAGGATGCGAGGCCCCAAGCGTGGAGGCCTGGGTCAATGATATGACGGGGTTTATCAAATTGGAGAAGGTGAAATTTTCCCTGAGGGGGTTGGGGGTGGGTGGGGGATTGGGTTTGGGGGGAGGGAGAAGTGTGTACATGGGTTTGTGGGATGTGGCGGGTGTTATCTCTTTCCTTTCTGTTGTTTGCTGTTTTTTTTTTTTTTTCGATTTAGTAGTTGCTTTTGTAGGGGTGTGGGTGTTGTTCTTGTGTTTTTGCAATGTTTATTCTGTTAATATTGTTTTGTTGTTTATATTTTGTGAAAATCTTAATAAAAATTATTAAAAAAAAAAAAAAATACTCTTGAGGGTTCTACCATTCACTGTATATTCCTTACCTGCATTAGACCTTCCAAAATACATGACCTCACATTTGTCCGGACTAAACTCCATCTGCCATCTCTCAGCCCAAGTCTCCAAACTATCGAAATCCTGCTGTATCCTCTGACAGTCCTCATCGCTATCCGCAGTTCCACCAACCTTTGTGTCGTCTGCAAACTTACTAATCAGACCAGTTACATTTTCCTCCAAATCATTTATATATATTACGAACAGCAAAGGTCCCAGCACTGATCCCTGCGGAACACCACTAGTCACAGCCCTCCAATTAGAAAAGCACCCTTCCATTGCTACTTTCTGCCTTCTATGACCTAGCCAGTTCTGTGTCCATCTTGCCAGCTCACCCCTGATCCTGTGTGACCCCTGACTTCTTCATGTGTGGGAAGTGTGTCCAGCTGCAGCTCCTGTTAGACCGCATGACGGCTCTGGAGCTGCGGATGGACTCACTTTGGAGCATCCGCGATGCTGAGGAGGTCGTGGATAGCACGTTCAGTGAGTTGGTCACACTGCAGATTAGGATTGGTGAGGGAGATAGGGAATGGGTGACCAAAAGGCAGAGAAAGAGCAGGAAGGCAGTGCAGGTGTCCCCTGCGGTCATCTCCCTCCAAAACAGGTATACCGTTTTGGATACTGTTGGGGGAGATAACTCACCAGGGGAAGGCAGTAGTAGCCAGGCTCATGGCACCGTGGCTAGCTCTGCTGCACAGAAGGGCGGGAAAAAGACTGGCAGGGCTATAGTCATAGGGGATTCAATTGTAAGGGGAGTAGACAGGCGTTTCTGTGGTCGAAAACGAGACTCCCGAATGGTATGTTGCCTCCCGGGTGCTCGGGTCAGGGATGTCTCCGATCGGCTGCAGGACATACTGAAGGGGGAGGGTGAACAGCCAGTTGTCGTGGTGCATATAGGCACCAACGATATAGGTAAAAAAAGGGATGAGGTCCTACAATCAGAATTTAGGGAGTTAGGAGATAAGTTAAAAAGTAGGACCTCAAAGGTAGTAATCTCAGGATTGCTACCAGTGCCACGGGACAGTCAGAGTAGAATTTCAAGAATAGTCAGAATGAATACGTGGCTTGAGAGATGGTGCAGGAGGGAGGGGTTCAGATTTTTGGGACATTGGAACCGGTTCTGGGGGTGGTGGGACCATTACAAACCGGATGGTCTACACCTGGGCAGGACTGGAACCAATGTCCTAGGGGGTGCTTTTGCTAACACTGTTGTGGAGGTTTTAAACTAATGTGGCAGGGGGATGGGACCCAGATTAGGAAGTTAGAGGTCAGTAAAGAAGCAGCAACTAAAGCCAGTAAGGTACGAGACAATAATCTCAATGTGACTAAGGGGGAGAGTAGACAGGGAAGAGATGATGAACGCAAAGGTGGTCTGAGGTGCATTTGTTTTAATGCGAGAAGTGTAGCAAGTAAGGCAGTTGAACTTAGGGCTTGGATCAGTACCTGGGAATATGATGCTATTGGTATTACTGAGACTTGGTTGAGGGAAGGGAAGACTGGCAACTGAATATCCCAGGGTATAGATGCTTCAGGAGGGATAGAGAGGGAGGAAGAAGGGGTGGAGGAGTTGCATTACTCGTCAGAGATTATATCACAGCTGTGATTAAGGAGGGCACGATAGAGGATTCGAGCACTGAGGCAATATGGGTGGAGCTGAGAAATAGGAAGGGTGCAGTAACATTGTTGGGACTTTACTACAGGCCTCCCAAAAGCGAGCATGAAGTAGAGGTACAAATATGCAGACAGATTATAGAAAAATGTAGGAGCAATAGGGTGGTTGTGATGGGAGATTTTAACTTCCCCAACATTGAATGGGATTCGTGTAGTGTTGGAGGCGTAGATGGAGCAGAGTTTGTAAGGAGCATCCAGGAGAGTTTTTTAGAGCAGTATGTAAATAGACCAACTCGGGAAGGGGCCATACTGGACCTGGTATTGGGGAATGATCCCGGCCAGGTGGTTGATGTTTCAGTCGGTGATTACTTTGGGAATAGCGATCACAATTCCGTAAGTTTTAGAATACTCATGGCCAAGGACAAGAGTGGTCCGAAAGGAAGAGTACTAAATTGGGGAAAGGCAGAGTATAACAAAATTCGGCAGGAGCTAGGGAATGTGGATTGGGAGCAGCTGTTTAAGGGTAAATCCACATTTGAAATGTGGGAGTCTTTTAAGGAAAGGTTAATTAGAGTGCAGGACAGACATGTTCCTGTGAAAATGAAAGATAGAAATGGCAAGATTAGGGAACCATGGATGACGGGTGGAATTGTGAGACTAGCTAAGATGAAAAAGGAAGCATACATAGGATCGAGGCAACTCAAAACTGATGAAGCTTTGGAGGAATATCGGGAAAGTAGGACGAATCTCAAACGCGCAATAAAGAGGGCTAAAAGGGGTCATGAAATATCTTTGGCTAACAGGGTTAAGGAAAATCCCAAAGCATTTTATTCATATGTAAGGAGCAAGAGGGTAACTAGAGAAAGGATTGGCCCACTCAAAGACAAAACAGGGAATTTATGCGTGGAGTCAGAGGAAATGGGTGAGATTCTTTTTTTTTAAAAATAATTTTTATTGAGAAATTTTGATTTTATACAACAATAACGCACCTTAGTAAAATACCGAAAATAACAATAATATTAACAATCATATACATTCGCCCCATCCCCATGAACAGCACAGCATTTTAACAACAACGCAAATTAACACACTATAAAGTTGCAGAATAAACACTACAATAATGCGCCCTCCCCCCCCCCCCCCGGGTTGCTGCTGCTATTGACCCAGTTACCTATCTCTGAGCCAGGAAGTCCAGAAAAGGCTGCCACCGTTTATAGAACCCTTGTGTTGATCCTCTCAGGGCAAATTTGACCTTTTCCAATTTCATAAATCCCGCCATTTCACTGATCCAGGTCTCCACGCTTGGGGGCCTCGCATCCTTCCACTGTAGCAGAATCCTTCGACGGGCTACTAGGGACGCAAAGGCCAGGACCCCGGCCTCTTTCGCCTCCTGCACTCCCGGCTCCACCCCAACCCCAAAAATCGTGAGTCCCCACCCTGGCTTGACCCTGGATCCAACCACCCTCGACACCGTCCCCGCCACCCCCTTCCAGAATTCTTCCAGTGCTGGGCATGCCCAGAACATATGGGCGTGGTTCGCAGGACTCCCCGAACATCTGGTGCACCTGTCCTCACCCCCGAAGAACCTACTCATCCTAGTCCCGGACATGTGGGCCCGGTGCAGCACCTTAAATTGGATGAGACTAAGCCTCGCACATGAGGAGGAAGAGTTGACTCTCTCCAAGGCCTCCGCCCAAGTCCCGTCCTCTATCTGCTCCCCGAGTTCCTCCTCCCATTTAGCCTTCAGCTCCTCCACTGACGACTCCTCCACCTCCTGCATTACCTTATAGATGTCAGACACCTTCCCCTCTCCTACCCACACACCCGAAAGCACTCTGTCCATCGTCCCCTGCGAGGGCAGCAAAGGGAATCCCTCTACCTGTCGCCTAGCAAACGCCTTTACCTGCAGGTATCTGAACATGTTCCCCTGGGGAAGGCCAAATTTATCTTCCAGTTCCCCCAGGCCCGCAAACCTCCCGCCAATAAACAGGTCCCTCAATTTGCTGATGCCCGCCCTTTGCCATCCCCTGAATCCCCCATCCGTGTTCCCCGGGATGAACCGATGGTTGCCACCCAGTGGAGCCTCCATCGAGCCCCCTGTTTCCCCCCGATGCCGTCTCCACTGTCCCCAGATTCTTAGGGTCGCCGCCACCACCGGGCTCGTGGTAACCCTCTTGGAGGAGAGCGGCAACGGTGCCGTTACCATGGCACCCAGGCTCGTACCTCTACATGACGCCATCTCCATTCTTTTCCACGCCGCCCCTCCCCCCTCCATCACTCATTTACGCACCATTGACACATTGGCTGCCCAATAGTACCCCAGAAGGTTGGGCAGCGCCAGCCCGCCTCTATCCCTTCCTCGCTCCAGGAACACCCTCCTCACTCTCGGAGTCCCATGTGCCCACACAAAGCTCAGAATACTGCCGGTCACTCTCCTAAAGAAGGCCCTGGGAATAAATATGGGCAGGCACTGAAAAAGGAACAAGAACCTCGGAAGCACCGTCATTTTGATGGATTGCACCCTCCCCGCCAACGACAATGGCAGCATGTCCCACCTCCTGAGCTCCTCCTCCATCTGATCTACCAGTCTGGTAAAGTTATGCTTGTGGAGAGTCCCCCAGTCCCTGGCCACTTGCACCCCCAGGTACCTAAAGCTCTCCCCTGCCCTCCTAAGCGGGAGCCTACCAATTCCTTCCTCCTGGTCTCCAGGGTGCACCACAAACACCTCGCTCTTGCCTAAGTTTAATTTATAACCTGAGAAGGTCCCAAACTCGGCTAGTAACTCCATCACTCCCGGCATCCCTCCCACCGGGTCCGCCACATACAGTAACAGGTCGTCGGCATACAACGACACCCTATGTTCCTCTCCACCTCGCACCAAGCCTCTCCACCTCTCTGAATCTCTCAATGCCATCGCCAGCGGCTCGATTGCCAGTGCAAACAACAAGGGGGACAAGGGGCAACCCTGCCTGGTCCCTCGGTAAAGCCGGAAGTACTCCGACCTCCTCCTATTCGTGGCCACGCACGCCATCGGGGCCTCATATAGCAGCCTTACCCATCTAATGAACCCTTCACCAAATCCAAACCTCCCCAACACCTCCCATAGGTACCCCCACTCCACTCTATCGAAGGCCTTCTCCGCATCCAGCGCCACCACTATCTCTGCCTCCCCCTCAATCGCCGGCATCATTATGACATTCAGCAATCTCCGCACATTCGTGTTCAGCTGCCTTCCCTTCACAAAACCTGTCTGGTCCTCATGCACAACCCCTGGCACACAGTCCTCTATCCTGGTGGCCAGGATTTTTGCCAGCACCTTAGCGTCCACGTTGAGGAGAGATATCGGCCTGTATGAACCACACTGCTGGGGGTCCTTGTCCTTCTTTAAAATTAATGAGATCAGTGCCCGTGACATCGTCGGGGGCAAAGTCCCCCCTTCCCACGCTTCGTTGAGTGTCCGCACCAGCAAGGGGCCCACTAGGTCCACGAACTTTTTATAAAATTCCACCGGGAACCCATCCGGCCCCGGTGCCTTCCCTGACTGCATCTGCCCGATCCCCTTAACTAGCTCCTCCAGCTCAATCGGCACACCCAGCCCCTCCACCTTCTCCTCCTGCACCTTCGGGAAAGAAAGCCCGTCAAGGAACCTCTCCATTTCCCTCCTCTCCCCCGTTGGCTCCGACCGGTACAGTTCCCCGTAAAAGTCCTTGAAGACCTCATTCACCTCTACCCCCTTCCGCACCACATTCCCACTCTTGTCTCTCACTCCAGCAATCTCCTTAGCCGCATCCCGCTTACGGAGCTGATGAGCCAGCATCCTACTCGCCTTTTCACCATGTTCGTACACTGCCCCTTGTGCCTTCCTCCACTGTGCCTCCGCCTTTCTAGTGGTCAGCAAATCAAATTTAGCCTGCAGGCTGCGCCTCTCCCCCAACAGTCCCTCCTCTGGTGCCTCTGCATACCTCCTGTCCACCTCCAGCATCTTTCCCACCAGTCTATCCCTCTCACTCCTCTCGCTCCTCTCCCTGTGTGCCCGAATGGATATCAGCTCCCCACGAATCACTGCCTTCAGGGCTTCCCAGACCACCCCCACCTGAACCTCCCCCGTATCATTCACCTCAAGGTACCCCTCAATACTTGCCCGGACCCTCCTACACACCTCCTCCTCCGCCAACAACCCAACATCCAACCGCCACAATGGACGTTGGTCTCGCACCTCCCCCATCTCCAACTCTATCCAATGCGGAGCGTGGTCGGAGATTGCAATGGCTGAATACTCGGCCTCCTCCACTCTCGGAATCAGTCCCCTACTCACCACGAAGAAATCTATCCGAGAGTAGACCCTATGTACGTGGGAGAAGAAAGAGTACTCACGTGCCCTCGGCCTCACAAACCTCCATGGATCCACTCCACCCATCTGATCCATAAACCCTCTCAGTACCTTGGCCGCCGCCGGCCTCCTACCCGTCCTAGAGCTGGACCGATCCAGTGAAGGATCCAACACCGTATTAAAGTCCCCCCTATGATCAGACCTCCCGCCTCCAGATCCGGGATCCGTCCCAACATACGCCTCATAAAGCCCGCATCGTCCCAATTTGGGGCATACACACTAGCCAGTACCACCTTCTCTCCTTGCAGCCTGCCCCTAACCATCACATACCTACCCCCCTTATCCGCCACCACCTCCGATGCCTCAAACAACACATTTTTCCCCACCAGAATCGCCACTCCCCGGTTCCTCACATCCAACCCCGAGTGGAAAACCTGCCCCACCCATCCCTTCCTCAGGCGGACCTGGTCCGCCACCCTCAGGTGGGTCTCCTGCAGCATTGCCACATCCGCCTTTAGCCCCTTCAGGTGAGCCAGTACCCTTGACCGCTTCACCGGCCCATTCAACCCTCTCACATTCCAGGTGACCAACCGGATCAGAGGGCGTCCCGCCCCCCTCCCCCGTCGGCTAGCCATAGCCCGTCGACTGCCCGCCCCAGGCCAGCATCCCCTGCTCGACCCCGTCCCCATAGCGACAACCCCTCACCTCTGTCCCCCCAACCCCCACCAGCTCCTTCTTGCCCCTACCAGCAGCAACCTGGTATTCCCCTTTCCCCCCCTCCCTTCCCCCCCAGGCTAGGAACCCTCCCAGCCGCGAACCGTCCTCCATTGTACTTCCGTGGGTCAGCTAACTTCTGCTGACCCCGGAAACTCCCGCCAATAGCCCTGACCCCTCCCGAAGTGGGATCATCCCCCAATCTATCCCTCCTCCTGGCACCGCTCCAGCGCGGGGAAGAACCAGTTAAGGCCCCACCTCCCCCGTCACCGTCTCCGCCCCCTAGCCCCGCAGTGCGGGAAACCAGAGGAAAGCCCGCGCTTTCGCCCTGCCCCACCCCACCCTTCTGACGCAGCTCCCAAATATCAGCCCCCCACTCCGACATAGAATACAACATACCCCCCCGACTCTCCCCGCAAGATACACAGCCCAAACAATGCCCCAAGCACAAAAACAAAAACATAGCAGAACAACCCCTCCGTAAATAACCATATCAAAATTGCAAAAGTACTAAAACAAGACGAAAAAAACCGAAGAAAAAGAGAACACAGCAACAGCCGAATCCAGCACTAATATCTTACAGCCGACCTCGCAACCCCCAACCCCTAGTTCAAGTCCAGTTTCTCCGTCCGCACGAAGGCCCACGCCTCCTCCGGGGAATCGAAATAATGGTGCTGATCCGAATAAGTTACCCATAGGCGCGCGGGCTGCAACATTCCGAACTTTATCTTTTTTCTATAAAGCACCTCTTTCGTCCGATTAAATCCGGACCGCCGCTTAGCCACCTCCGCACTCCAGTCCTGGTAGATCCGTACTACCCCATTCTCCCAATTGCTGCTCTTCACCTTCTTGGCCCAGCGCAGCACACACTCCCGATCACTGAACCGGTGGAACCTCACCAGCACCGCACGCGGGTGTTCATTCTCCTTAGGCCTCCTGGCCAGTACTCTGTGTGCTCCCTCCAGCTCCAGGGGCAGATGGAGAGACCCGGCCCCCACTAGCGAATTCAGCATTACAGCCACATAGGCTGTCAGGTCCGATCCCTCTAGCCCCTCCGCAAGGCCCAAGATCCGCAGGTTTTTCAGCCTCATGCGGTGATCCAGCTCCTCGAAGCGTTCCTGCCACTTCTTGTGGAGTGCTTCGTGCCCCTCCACCTTACTCACGAGGACCACGGCCTCCTCCTCTCGTTCAATGGCCTGCGTCTGCAACTTCTTGATGGCAGCACCCTGGGTGGACTGAATCTCTGACAGCCTTCTGTTTGTTTCCTGCAGAGAGCTCAGTACTTCATCCTTGAATTCTTTAAAGCAGCTCAGGAGATCAGTTTGTTGTTTCTGGGCCCAGAGTCTCCACTCCCCTGGAGCTTTGTCGGTGGCCATCTTGGATCCCTTCCCCCGTTTTTTCTGAGGAGCTGCTGCTGTTTTTTCCACCTTTCCACTCCGAGTTCGAGTCATGGACTGCAGGGAAAGTCGTTCAGCACACCTTCCCCCACCGGGAGACGTCGAAAAATTTCCGTTTTGGGCTCTCAAAAGAGCCGAAAAATCTCTTTAAAACGGGAGCTCCCACATGTGTGGCTTACTGCTGCATAACTGCCACTGGAACTCCATGGGTGAGATTCTTAATGAGTACTTTGCATCGGTATTCACAAAGGAGAGGGACAAGACGGATGTTGAGGCTAGGGATGGATGTTTAAATACTCTAGGTCAAGTTGGCATACGGAAGGGGGAAGTTTTGGGTTTTCTAAAAGACATTAAAGTGGACAAGTCCCTAGGACCGGATGGGATCTATCCCAGGTTACTGAGGGGAAGCGAGGGTCGAAATAGCTGGGGCCTTAACAGATATCTTTGCAGCATCCTTGAGCACGGGTGAGGTCCCGGAGTACTGGAGAATTGCTAATGTTGTCCCTTTGTTTAAGAAGGGTAGCAGGGATAATCCAGGGAATTATAGACCTGTGAGCTTGACGTCAGTGGTAGGCAAACTGTTGGAGAAGATACTGAGGGATAGGGTCTTTTCACATCTGGAAGAAAATAGACTTACCAGTGATAGGCAGCATGGTTTTGTGCAGGGAAGGTCATGTCTTACAAACCTAATAGAATTCTTTGAGGAAGTGACAAAGTTAATTGATGAGGGAAGGGCTGTAGATGTCATATACATGGACTTTAGTAAGGCGTTTGATAAAGTTTCCCATGGCAGGTTGATGGAAAAAGTGAAGTCGTTATGGGGTTCAGGGTGTACTAGCTAGATGGATAAAGAACTGGCTGGGCAACAGGAGACAGAGAGTAGTGGTGGAAGGGAGTGTCTCAAAATGGAGAAGGGTGACTAGTGGTGTTCCACAGGGATCCATGCTCGGACCACTGTTGTTTGTGATCTACATAAATGACCTGGAGGAAGGTATAGGTGGTCTGATTAGCAAGTTTGCAGATGATACTAAGATTGGTGGAGTTGCAGATAGCGAGGAGGACTGTCAGAGAATACAACAAAATGTAGATAGATTAGAGAGTTGGGCAGAGAAATGGCAGATGGAGTTCAATCCAGGCAAATGCGAGGTGATGCATTTTGGAAGATCAAATTCAAGAGCGGACTATATGGTCAATGGAAGGGTCTTGGGGAAAATTGATGTGCAGAGAGATCTGGGAGTTCAGATCCATTGTACCCTGAAGGTGGCAACGCAGGTTGATAGAGTGGTCAAGAAGGCATACAGCATGCTTGCCTTCATCGGACGGCGATTTGAGTACAAGAGTTGGCAGGTCATGTTACAGTTGTATAGGACTTTGGTTAGGCCACATTTGGAATACTGCGTGCAGTTCTGGTCGCCACATTACCAGAAGGATGTGGATGCCTTGGAGAGGGTGCAGAGGAGGTTCACCAGGATGTTGACTGGTATGGAGGGTGCTAGCTATGAAGAAAGGTTGAGTAGATTAGGATTGTTTTCGTTGGAAAGACGGAGGTTGAGGGGGAACATGATTGAGGTCTACAAAATTATGAGAGGTATGGACAGGGTGGACAGCAACAAGCTTTTCCCAAGAGTGGGGGTGTCAGTTACAAGGGGTCATGATTTCAAGGTGAGAGGGGAAAGTTTAAGGGAGATGTGCGTGGAAAGTTTTTTACGCAGAGGGTGGTGGGTGCCTGGAACGCTTTACCAGCAGAGGTGGTAGAGGCGGGCACGATAGCATCATTTAAGAGGCATCTAGACAGGTATATGAATGGGCGGGGAACAGAGGGAAGTAGACCTTGGAAAATAGGAGACAGGTTTAGATAAAGGATCTGGATCGGCGCAGGCTGGGAGGGCCGAAGGGCCTGTTCCTGTGCTGTAATTTTCTTTGTTCTTTGTTCTTTGACTTCACCTTTTGTGTCAGTCCACCATGAGGAACCTTGTCAAAGGCCTTACTGAAGTCCATATAGACGACATCCACTGCCCGACCTGCACCAATCATCTTTGTGACCTCTTCGAAAAACTCTATCAAGTTAGTGAGACACAACTTCCCCTTCACAAAACCATGCTGCCTCTCACTAATACGTCCATTTGCTTCCAAATGGGAGTTGATCCTGTCTCGAAGAATTCTCTCCAGTAATTCCCCTAGTTCCCTGGATTATCCTTGCTACCCTTCTTAAACAAATGAACAACATTGGCTATTCTCCAGTCCTCCGGGACATCACCTGAAGACAGTGAGGATCCAAAGATTTCTGTCAAGGCCTCAGCAATTTCCTCTCTAGCCTCCTTCAGTATTCTGGAGTAGATCCTATCCGGCCCTGGGGACTTATCCACCTTAATATTTTTCAAGACGCCCAACACCTCGTCTTTTTGGATCTCAATGTGGCCCAGGCTATCTACACGCCCTTCGCCAGACTCAACATCCACCAATTCCTTCTCTTTGGTGAATACTGATGCAAAGTATTCATTTAGTACCTCGCCCATTTCCTCTGGCTCCACACATAGATTCCCTTGCCTATCCTTCAGTGGGCCAAACCTTTCCCTGTCTACCCTCCTGCTTTTTATGTACATGTAAAAAGCCTTGGGATTTTCCTTAACCCTATTTGCCAATGACTTTTCGTGACCTCTTCTAGCCCTCCTGACTCCTTGCTTAAGTTCCTTCCTACTTTCCTTATATTCCACACAGGCTTCGTCTGTTCCCAACCTTCTAGCCCTGACAAATGCCTCCTTTTTCTTTTTGATGAGGCTGACAATATCTCTCGTTATCCAAGGTTCCCGAAATTTACCGTTGTTGCACGTTTTACTTGAGTGTAATACGCGTTTATTGGAGTGTATTAACACGCCTCCGTTTAAAGGCCGTGTGCTTAACACTGCTATAGCTCTGTATGTGTAATTTCAGCTCGGAGTCGCCAGGTGTCGTATATAAACACCTCACAAGTATCTCAAGGTCAGGTTCAAAGTAATAAAACTATACACCGATTAGTAAGTTCCAACGATCAATATTTATTATACAAATATAATAAATACGCATGCACACGCTAAAGACTAATACCTATTTCTACTATTAAACGACTAAATACTTATCTAAGTGGGAACCAGCAAGGTCAGGGGACAAGGCCTTTGTTCCTTTCTGGGCTGCACCTTCTGTTCGTTATTAGTCGAATACTGTATAAGTTCACGTAGCGAGCGTCGTTTTGGGACTTGCTGAACGATGGCTGGTGCTCAACGGCTGGTGATGGAAGACAGGCTCAACGGCTGGAGTCGGAGTCAGGATACAACAGCAACGGAGTCGGAGCACAACAGCAAGCCGGTGCCAGAACAGACAGAACCATGTGCGGGGGTCTATCTTTATAGGGGTCCCCAATGTCCGTGCCTTTTCGGGGCGGGCTTTACCTGCCATGCATCGATTGGATCATTTCCCAATCGATGCCTCACAAATCCCCCAATCTGAGGGTCTCTTCTCGATGGGTGGGGCGGTCTCTAGGGTCTTTTGTGATGGATACTTCTGGTGCCGTTTTTTCTGGGCCTCCACTCAAAGTATCCATTCAAAACCAAATGTTGCTATTGTGTGTGCCCAGATCTGGATTGCCTCATTACTATGCAAAGCGTTTTGCTATTTGCACCTTTGGTTGAGATCTTCCACCTGGCCATAAACTAGTTTTGCTACGTGCAGAATGCTAATTAGTCTTTGCAGACTGCTTGTCCTGGCTAAACTGCTTTCTCCCTGCAGTCTTAGCAGTTCTCCATTTTGTTAGCCCAGTGTCCATCTTAGGTGGCTACACCATATTTATCCTTCTTCCTCACAGGAACATGCCGGTCCTGAATTCCTTTCAACTGACATTTGAAAGCCTCCCACATGTCAGATGTTGATTTACCCTCAAACATCCTCCCCAATCTAGGTTCTTCAGTTCCTGCCTAATATTGTTATAATTAGCCTTCCCCCAATTTAGCACATTCACCCTAGGACCACTCTTATCCTTGTCCACCAGCACTTTAAAACTTACTGAATTGTGGTCACTTTTCCCGAAATGCTCCCCTACTGAAACTACCACCTGGCCGGGCTCATTCCCCAATACCAGGTCCAGTACAGCCCCTTCCCTAGTTGGACTGTCTACATATTGTTTTAAGAAGCCCTCCTGCATACTCCTTACAAACTCTGCCCCCCGTCCAGGCCCCTAGCACTAAGTGAGTCCCAGTCAATTTGGGGAAGTTGAAGTCTGCCATCACAGTAACCCTGTTGTTTTTACTTGTTTCCAAAATCTGTCTACCTATCTGCTTCTCTATCTCTCGCTGGCTGTTGGGAGGCCTGTAGTAAACCCCAACATTGTGACTGCACCCTTCTTATTCCTGATCTCTACCCATATAACCTCGCTGCCCTCTGAGGTGTCCTCCCGTAGTACAGCTGTGATATTCTCCCTAACCAGTAGGGCAACTCCGCCACCCCTTTTACATCCCCCTCTATCCCGCCTGAAACATCTAAATCCTAGAACGTTTAGCTCCCAATCCTGTCCTTCCCTCAACCAGGTCTCTAATGGCAAAATCATCAGAATTCCAAGTACTCAAGTTCTAAGTTCATCTGCCTTACCCGTAATACTTCTTGCATTAAAGCATATGGAATTCAGGCCACCAGAACCGTTGTTTTCAGCAACATCTCGCTGTCTGCTCTGCCTCAGAGCCATACTGGTCCTATTCCCTAGTTCTCCCTCAATGCTTTCACCTTCTGACCTATTGCTCCGGTACCCACCCCCCTGCCATACTAGTTTAAACCCTCCCGTGTGACACTAGCAAACCTCGCGGCCAGGATATTGATGCCTCTCCAGTTTAGATGCAACCCGTCCTTATACAGGTCACACCTGCCCCGGAAGAGCTCCCAGTGGTCCAGATAACTGAAACCCTCCCTCCTACACCAGCTGTTTAGTCACGTGTTTAGCTGCTCTATCTTCCTATTTCTAGCCTCACTGGCACGTGGCACAGGGAGTAATCCCAAGATTACAACCCTAGAGGTCCTGTCTTTTAACTTTCTGCCTGGCTCCCTGAACTCCTGCTGCAGGACCTCATGCCCCTTCCTGCCTATGTCGTTAGTACCAATATGTACAACAACCTCTGCCTGTTTGCCCTCCCCCTTTAGGATGCCCGCTACCCTGTTCGGAGACATCCTGGACCCTGGCACCAGGGAGGCAACACACCATCCTGGAGTCTCTCTCACGTCCACAGAAGCGCCTATCTGTGCCCCTGACTATAGAGTCCCCTATGACTATTGCTCTTCTGCGCATTGACCCTCCCTGCTGACCATCAGAGCCAGCCGTGGTGCCACTGCTCTGGCTGCTGCTGTTTCCCCTGATAGGCTATCCCCCCCGACAGTATCCAAAGGGGTATACCTGTTAGAGAGTGGGACAACCACAGGGGATTCCTGCACTGCTCTCTGCCTGCGCCTTGGGTGTGACCACATCTATATAGCTGCTATCTATGACGCTTTCCGCCACCTGCGATGCTCCTAAGTGCATCCAACAGCTGCTCCAACCGAACCATGCGGTCTGTGAGGGGCTCCAGTTGGGGGCACTTTCTGCAGATGAAGCCACCCGGGACGCTGGAAGCCTCCCGGACCTGCCACATCTCTCAGTCAGAGCACTGCACCCCTCTAATTGACATTGCGTCAGTTAATTAGTACATTACATTTTTTTTTTAATTTTTAAAAAGTTACTGTTAACTATATGTTTTCTAGCACTAGGTTTCTATTATAAATGTGAAAGCTAAATACAGTACTCTCCGATCTCTGGCTTAGATAACCCTCTAAATTATAATTAAGTAATTATGTTTAATTAGTTTAACAATGCTTAATTTTTAAATTTAGTGTAGCTTCCCAACCAGCCAATCAGGTCACAGCTTTACTGTTATGTCACTTCAGTCCCCCCCCCCCCACACACACACACACACACACACACACACACACACACACAATTTGAAAAGGTAACAAAAATGAATAGAAATCACTTACCTTCCCAGTTTCTCAGATGCTCTCTGGTTCTCTCCCTGCAGATTAAAAGTTACAGGCCAGAAGAAAGAGAGAGAACAAAACAGTCGGGAAAAAGCACCTTCTCCCACTCTGCACTGAATTTCCAAGTTCCTGTGGCCTATGACATCGTTGGGGGCAGCACCGTTCTCTCCTTTGCCTCATTGAATGTCCTCATCAACACCGGCCCCAATATTCCAGCAAACTTTTTATAGAACTCCGCTGGGTACCCATCCGGCCCCGGGGCTTTGCCCGACTGCATGGCCTTCAGCCCCTCCGCTATCTCTTCCAACCTGATCGGGGCCCCCAGCCCTTCTACCAGCTCCCCACCAGCTTCCAGTCCACCTTTGGGAAATTCAGCCCCCCTAGGAAGTGCCTCATCCCCTCTGGGCCCAGTGGGGGTTCTGACCCGTACAGCCGACTATAAAACTCCTTAAACGCTTATTTACCCCCTGCTGAGTCTCCCACCAGGTTCCCGTCCCCATCCTTTACTTTCCCTATCTCCCTGGCTGCCTCCCTCTTTCTAAGCTGCTGTGCAAGCATTCTGCTGGCCTTCTCTCCATGCTCATAGCTCGCCCCCCTCGCCTTTCTTAGCTGCTCCACCGCCTTCCCTGTGGTTAACAAGCCGAACTCCGCCTGTAGCCTCTGCCATTCCCTTAAAAGCCCTGCCTCTGGGGTCTCCGCATGCCTCCTATCGATCTGTAGTATCTCCTGTACCAATCTGTCCATCTCTGCCCTGTCTACCTTCTCCCTGTGGGCCCGTATCGAGATCAGCTCCCCTCTAACCACCGCCTTCAATGCCTCCCAGACCACCGCTGCCGAAATTTCCCCCGTGTCATTCACCTCCAGGTAATTCTGAATACATCTCCTCAATCGCCCGCACACCTCCTCGTCCGCTCAGAGCCCCACGTCTAACCTCCAGTGTGGGCGCTGATTACTGTCTTTACTAACCTGCAGGTCAGCCCAGTGTGGGCGCTGATTACCCTCCAGTGTGGGCGCTGGTTACTGTCTTTACTAACCTGCAGGTCAGCCCAGTGTGGGCGCTGATTACTGTCTTTACTAACCTGCAGGTCAGCCCAGTGCGGGCGCTGATTACTGTCTTTACTAACCTGCAGGTCAGCCCAGTGTGGGCACTGATTACTGTCTTTACTAACCTGCAGGTCAGCCCAGTGCGGGCGCTGATTACTGTCTTTACTAACCTGCAGGTCAGCCCAGTGTGGGCGCTGGTTACTGTCTTTACTAACCTGCAGGTCAGCCCAGTGTGGGCGCTGGTTACTGTCTTTACTAACCTGCAGGTCAGCCCAGTGCGGGCGCTGATTACTGTCTTTACTAACCTGCAGGTCAGCCCAGTGCGGGCGCTGATTACTGTCTTTACTAACCTGCAGGTCAGCCCAGTGTGGGCACTGATTACTGTCTTTACTAACCTGCAGGTCAACCCGTGGGGCATGGTCTGAAATGAAAATGAAATGAAAATGGCTTATTGTCACAAGTCGGCTTCAATGAAGTTACTGTGAAAAGCCCCTAGTCACCACATTCCGGCGCCTGTTCGGGGAGGCTGGTACGGGAATTGAACCGTGCTGCTGGCCTGCTTGGTCTGCTTTAAAAGCCAGCGATTTAGCCCTGTGCTAAACGAGCCCCTTTTTGAGATTGTGATCGTCGAGTACCCAGTCAGCAGAGCCCTGCTCAGAATAAAGAAATCAATCCGGGAGTACATTTTATGCACGTGTGAGTAGAAGGAGAGCTCCTTTACTCTTGGCTGTCCAAATCTCCATGGGTCCACACCCCATTTTTCCTCCCCCACCAGTAACAGCACAAAATAAATCAGCCCCTTTGATAAGCCTAACATCTGCTCACCCCCCACTACGCTTCTGTCAGCTAGCCCGCCCAGCTAGCTTGGTGGCCCTTGCCGCTGGCGCTAGACAATCTCCCACCTATTGTTCCCTCCCCACCCTCCCCCCGCTCATACATACATATTGAAATGAAAAACAATCCCAACACAATTGTCCGACAGAGATAAAAAAAAACTGTTGAACAAGTTGATCACAAAAAAAAAGAATCAAGCGAAAGATCCAGCATCTGAACAAACACACCTCCATCCCGCAACAGTGCAAATGCAAACTTTACCTCCGCTCTGCAGCTGGTCCCAGATACAAACAAATAACGTCCGAAAAAGCAAGACACAAGAAACTTTTTTTTAAAAACCCATAAACACTGCAGCAAAGTTCAAAGTTCCCAGTCCGACATCAGTCCTTTCCTTTTCGCGAAGTCCAGCGCTTCCTCAGGCGACTTGAAATAAAAATGTTGCTCCTCGTGTGTGACCCAGAGGCGGGCCGGATACAACAGCCCAAAACATCACCTTTTTCTTGAAAAGGGTCGACCTGATCTGGTTGAACCCCGCCCGTCTCTTGGCCACCTCCGTACTCAGGTCTTGATAGATGTGCAGGATACTGTTCTCCCATTTACAGCTCCGTGCCTGCTTGGCCCACTGTAAAATACGCTCCTCATCCAGATATCTGTGGAATTTCATCACCATTATCCTCGGAGGGGGGTCTCCCATTCGCGGCTTCCTCGCAACCGCTCTGTGAGCCCTGTCCACCTCCAAGGGTTGGGAGAATGCCCCATCCCCCAGCAGCTTCTCAAACATGTCCACTGTCTGCCCAAGCGTCCGCTCCTTCGGACTCCTCCGGGAGCCCAACGATCCTCAAGCTCTGCCAGCGGGACCTGTTCTCTAGGTCCTCCACCTTCTCCAGGAGCCTTTTCTGCTGGTCTCTCAGCATCCCCACCTCCAACTCCACCGCAGTTTGATGTTCCTCCTGCTCAGCCAGCGCCTTCTCTACCTTCTGGATCGCCCGATCTTGGGCATCCAATCTAAGCTCCAGCCGTGAAATTGCCCCTTTAATCGGGTCCAAGCAGTCCCGTTTCTGCTTGGCAAAGCCTTCCTGAATAACTTCCATCAGCTGCTCCATTGACCGCTGGGTCTACAAACCAGAGGTCCGGTCCTCCCCCATGCTGTCTCCGCCATGCTGTCTCCCCCATGCTGTCTCCCCCATGCTGTCTCCCCCATGCTGCCTCCCCCATGCTGTCTCCGCCATGCTGTCTCCGCCATGCTGTCTCCCCCATGCTGTCTCCCCCATGCTGTCTCCGCCATGCTGTCTCCCCCATGCTGCCTCCCCCATGCTGTCTCCGCCATGCTGTCTCCGCCATGCTGTCTCCCCCATGCTGTCTCCGCCATGCTGTCTCCGCCATGCTGTCTCCCCCATGCTGTCTCCCCCATGCTGTCTCCCCCATGCTGTCTCCCCCATGCTGTCTCCGCCATGCTGCCTCCCCCATGCTGTCTCCGCCATGCTGTCTCCGCCATACTGTCTCCCCCATGCTGTCTCCCCCATGCTGTCTCCGCCATGCTGTCTCCCCCATGCTGTCTCCCCCATGCTGTCTCCCCCATGCTGTCTCCCCCATGCTGTCTCCGCCATGCTGTCTCCCCCATGCTGTCTCCCCCATGCTGTCTCCCCCATGCTGTCTCCCCCATGCTGTCTCCCCCATGCTGTCTCCCCCATGCTGTCTCCGCCATACTGTCTCCCCCATGCTGTCTCCCCCATGCTGTCTCCCCCATGCTGTCTCCCCCATGCTGTCTCCCCCATGCTGTCTCCCCCATGCTGTCTCCGCCATGCTGTCTCCCCCATGCTGCCTCCCCCATGCTGTCTCCCCCATGATGTCTCCGCCATGCTGTCTCCCCCATGCTGTCTCCGCCATGCTGTCTCCCCCATGCTGTCTCCGCCATGCTGTCTCCGCCATGCTGTCTCCCCCATGCTGTCTCCCCCATGCTGTCTCCGCCATGCTGTCTCCCCCATGCTGCCTCCCCCATGCTGTCTCCGCCATGCTGTCTCCGCCATGCTGTCTCCCCCATGCTGTCTCCGCCATGCTGTCTCCGCCATGCTGTCTCCCCCATGCTGTCTCCCCCATGCTGTCTCCCCCATGCTGTCTCCCCATGCTGTCTCCGCCATGCTGCCTCCCCCATGCTGTCTCCGCCATGCTGTCTCCGCCATACTGTCTCCCCCATGCTGTCTCCCCCATGCTGTCTCCGCCATGCTGTCTCCCCCATGCTGTCTCCCCCATGCTGTCTCCCCCATGCTGTCTCCCCCATGCTGTCTCGCCATGCTGTCTCCCCCATGCTGTCTCCCCCATGCTGTCTCCCCCATGCTGTCTCCCCCATGCTGTCTCCCCATGCTGTCTCCCCCATGCTGTCTCCGCCATACTGTCTCCCCCATGCTGTCTCCCCCATGCTGTCTCCCCCATGCTGTCTCCCCCATGCTGTCTCCCCCATGCTGTCTCCCCCATGCTGTCTCCCCCATGCTGTCTCCCCCATGCTGTCTCCCCCATGCTGCCTCCCCCATGCTGTCTCCGCCATGCTGCCTCCCCCATGCTGTCTCCGCCATGCTGTCTCCCCCATGCTGTCTCCGCCATGCTGTCTCCCCATGCTGTCTCCCCCATGCTGTCTCCGCCATGCTGTCTCCGCCATACTGTCTCCCCCATGCTGTCTCCCCCATGCTGTCTCCGCCATGCTGTCTCCCCCATGCTGTCTCCCCCATGCTGTCTCCCCCATGCTGTCTCCCCCATGCTGTCTCCGCCATGCTGTCTCCCCCATGCTGTCTCCCCCATGCTGTCTCCCCCATGCTGTCTCCCCCATGCTGTCTCCGCCATGCTGTCTCCCCCATGCTGTCTCCCCCATGCTGTCTCCCCCATGCTGTCTCCGCCATGCTGTCTCCCCCATGCTGCCTCCCCCATGCTGTCTCCCCCATGATGTCTCCGCCATGCTGTCTCCCCCATGCTGTCTCCGCCATGCTGTCTCCCCCATGCTGTCTCCCCCATGCTGTCTCCGCCATGCTGTCTCCCCCATGCTGTCTCCCCCATGCTGTCTCCCCATGCTGTCTCCCCCATGCTGTCTCCCCCCATGCTGTCTCCCCCATGCTGTCTCCGCCATGCTGTCTCCCCCATGCTGTGTCCGCCATGCTGTCTCCCCCATGCTGTCTCCCCCATGCTGTCTCCCCCATGCTGTCTCCCCCATGCTGTCTCCCCCATGCTGCCTCCCCCTGCAGCTTCAGCCCAAGCCTTCTCTGCCTTTCTGTTTCTGCCTTTATGAGCACTTCTAGTCCTCCTCTCCATGCACCGATGTGGGAATTCAGTAAACAATTGCCTCTGTCATCAATTTTTCAAATCAAGGGCTGCACGGTTGGCGCAGTGGGTTAGCACTGCTGCCTCACGGCGCCGAGGTCCCAGGTTCGATCCCGGCTCTGGGTCACTGTCCGTGCGGAGTTTGCACATTCTCCCCGTGTCTGCGTGGGTTTCACCCCCACAACCCAAAGATGTGCAGGGTAGGTGGATTGGCCACGCTAAATTGTCCCTTAATTGGAAAAAATGAATTGGGTACTCTAAATTTATATATATTTTTTAAATAAAAATGTTTCATATCAAGTCCGGTACAAGATCGGGGGGAAAGGTCCAAAAGTCCAACCCAAGTGGGAGCCACCAAATGTGTGATTTACGCCTTCATAACCGCCAGCGGACGTGGGGAAACCATGTTTGACTCATTTTATTACAGGTCGAGGTACAGAGGAATCTGGGTGACGTCGTACATGAATCACAAAAAGTTTGCACGTACAGCAAGTGATTAGGAAGGCAAATGTAATGGTTATTTATTGCAAGGGGAATGGAATATAAGAGGGAAGTTTTACCAGGGGTTGTACAAGGCGTTGGTGAGACCACATCTCGAACACTGTCTACAGTTTGGACTCTATATTTAGGAAAGGAGATCATTGCTTTAGGAACAGTTCAGTAAATGTTCCCTCGATTCCTGGAATGAAGGGGTTATCTAACAAGGGGTATTTGGTCCTATGCCCATTGGAGTTTAGAACAACGGAGGTAATCTTATTGAAACATATAAGAGAACAGATGAAAAAGAAACAGTGAAATCATGCACAAGCAACCTCTCTGCCAGCTGCCTCCAGCCAGTCTGAGGGGTCAGCTGACTTTAACATTCATTTCTATACTCATGAGACCCCTAGTGGTCAGTCGGTGAATAATAAATAAGGCCATCCGACAACGTTACAGAAAGATTTGTGAAATTGTAGAATGCTTTTTAAAGAATGTAATTATCATTTCACTGTAAATTAAATCCTTTGCAAATGACTAAAATGTCAAAGCAACAAATCACAGAGCACAAAGTGGTGTGAGTGTTGTGTGGTGTTAGTTTGACCAGTGTTAATCAGAATTTACTGTGTGTGACTGGTTTACAGGTTGTTGTTTACTGTGTGTGTGTGTTGGGCTGGGTTAGGGTTTCACTGCAGCTCACTGGATATTTGCTGTTTTTGACAGATTGATGAAGATCCTTGCCTTGTTCCTGAAACTACCCCTGGTGGAACTTTCAACTTTGATCCTTCTACAGAGATTCAATCAAAGGAGTTTAACTTTTAAACATAATCTGAAGATATAAAATACAGACAATGATTGGTCATCTAGCAACCAATCTGTTTGCAAAAATGTCAAGAGCAGCATCAGACTTGGAGTCCTGGCTTGCAGAAAAATACAGTGCAGCTGTCTGCAGACTACACTGATCTCCCAGCTGTCTGCACACTACACTGATCTTCCAACTGTCTGCAGACTACACTGATCTCCCAGCTGTCTGCAAACTACACTGATCTTCCAACTGTCTGCAAACTACACTGATCTTCCAACTGTCTGCAAACTACACTGATCTCCCAGCTGTCTGCAAACTACACTGATCTTCCAGCTGTCTGCAAACTACACTGATCTCCCAGCTGTCTGCAAACTACACTGATCTTCCAGCTGTCTGCAAACTACACTGATCTCCCAGCTGTCTGCACACTACACTGATCTCCCAGCTGTCTGCACACTACACTGATCTCCCAGCTGTCTGCAGACTACACTGATCTTCCAGCTGTCTGCAAACTACACTGATCTCCCAGCTGTCTGCAAACTACACTGATCTCCCAGCTGTCTGCAGACTACACTGATCTTCCAGCTGTCTGCAAACTACACTGATCTCCCAGCTGTCTGCAAACTACACTGATCTCCCAGCTATGTGCAAACTACACTGATCTCCCAGCTGTCTGCACACTACACTGATCTTCCAACTGTCTGCAAACTACACTGATCTTCCAGCTGTCTGCAAACTACACTGATCTCCCAGCTGTCTGCAAACTACACTGATCTCCCAGCTGTCTGCAAACTACACTGATCTCCCAGCTGTCTGCAAACTACACTGATCTCCCAGCTGTCTGCACACTACACTGATCTTCCAACTGTCTGCAAACTACACTGATCTCCCAGCTGTCTGCAAACTACACTGATCTCCCAGCTGTCTGCAGACTACACTGATCTACCAACTGTCTGCAAACTACACTGATCTCCCAGCTGTCTGCAGACTACACTGATCTTCCAGCTGTCTGCACACTACACTGATCTTCCAGCTGTCTGCAAACTACACTGATCTTCCAGCTGTCTGCAAACTACACTGATCTTCCAGCTGTCTGCAAACTACACTGATCTCCCAGCTGTCTGCACACTACACTGATCTCCCAGCTGTCTGCACACTACACTGATCTCCCAGCTGTCTGCAAACTACACTGATCTCCCAGCTGTCTGCACACTACACTGATCTTCCAACTGTCTGCAAACTACACTGATCTCCCAGCTGTCTGCAAACTACACTGATCTCCCAGCTGTCTGCAAACTACACTGATCTCCCAGCTGTCTGCAAACTACACTGATCTTCCAGCTGTCTGCACACTACACTGATCTCCCAGCTGTCTGCAAACTACACTGATCTCCCAGCTGTCTGCAAACTACACTGATCTCCCAGCTGTCTGCAAACTACACTGATCTCCCAGCTGTCTGCAAACTACACTGATCTCCCAGCTGTCTGCAAACTACACTGATCTCCCAGCTGTCTGCAAACTACACTGATCTCCCAGCTGTCTGCAAACTACACTGATCTCCCAGCTGTCTGCAGACTACACTGATCTTCCAACTGTCTGCACACTACACTGATCTCCCAGCTGTCTGCAGACTACACTGATCTCCCAGCTGTCTGCACACTACACTGATCTTCCAACTGTCTGCAAACTACACTGATCTTCCAGCTGTCTGCAAACTACACTGATCTTCCAGCTGTCTGCAAACTACACTGATCTCCCAGCTGTCTGCAAACTACACTGATCTCCCAGCTGTCTGCAAACTACACTGATCTTCCAGCTGTCTGCACACTACACTGATCTTCCAGCTGTCTGCAGACTACACTGATCTCCCAGCTGTCTGCAAACTACACTGATCTCCCAGCTGTCTGCAAACTACACTGATCTCCCAGCTGTCTGCAAACTACACTGATCTTCCAGCTGTTTGCACACTACACTGATCTCCCAGCTGTCTGCAAACTACACTGATCTCCCAGCTGTCTGCAGACTACACTGATCTCCCAGCTGTCTGCAAACTACACTGATCTCCCAGCTGTCTGCAAACTACACTGATCTTCCAGCTGTCTGCAAACTACACTGATCTCCAAGCTGTCTGCAAACTACACTGATCTCCCAGCTGTCTGCAAACTACACTGATCTCCCAGCTGTCTGCAAACTACACTGATCTCCCAGCTGTCTGCAAACTACACTGATCTTCCAGCTGTCTGCACACTACACTGATCTCCCAGCTGTCTGCAAACTACACTGATCTCCCAGCTGTCTGCAAACTACACTGATCTCCCAGCTGTCTGCAAACTACACTGATCTCCCAGCTGTCTGCAAACTACACTGATCTCCCAGCTGTCTGCAAACTACACTGATCTCCCAGCTGTCTGCAAACTACACTGATCTCCCAGCTGTCTGCAAACTACACTGATCTCCCAGCTGTCTGCAGACTACACTGATCTTCCAACTGTCTGCACACTACACTGATCTCCCAGCTGTCTGCAGACTACACTGATCTCCCAGCTGTCTGCACACTACACTGATCTTCCAACTGTCTGCAAACTACACTGATCTTCCAGCTGTCTGCAAACTACACTGATCTTCCAGCTGTCTGCAAACTACACTGATCTCCCAGCTGTCTGCAAACTACACTGATCTCCCAGCTGTCTGCAAACTACACTGATCTTCCAGCTGTCTGCACACTACACTGATCTTCCAGCTGTCTGCAGACTACACTGATCTCCCAGCTGTCTGCAAACTACACTGATCTCCCAGCTGTCTGCAAACTACACTGATCTCCCAGCTGTCTGCAAACTACACTGATCTTCCAGCTGTTTGCACACTACACTGATCTCCCAGCTGTCTGCAAACTACACTGATCTCCCAGCTGTCTGCAGACTACACTGATCTCCCAGCTGTCTGCAAACTACACTGATCTCCCAGCTGTCTGCAAACTACACTGATCTTCCAGCTGTCTGCAAACTACACTGATCTCCAAGCTGTCTGCAAACTACACTGATCTCCCAGCTGTCTGCAAACTACACTGATCTCCCAGCTGTCTGCAAACTACACTGATCTCCCAGCTGTCTGCAAACTACACTGATCTTCCAGCTGTCTGCAAACTACACTGATCTCCCAGCTGTCTGCAAACTACACTGATCTCCCAGCTGTCTGCAAACTACACTGATCTCCCAGCTGTCTGCAAACTACACTGATCTTCCAGCTGTCTGCAAACTACACTGATCTTCCAGCTGTCTGCAAACTACACTGATCTTCCAACTGTCTGCAAACTACACTGATCTCCCAGCTGTCTGCACACTACACTGATCTCCCAGCTGTCTGCAAACTACACTGATCTTCCAGCTGTCTGCAAACTACACTGATCTTCCAACTGTCTGCAAACTACAGTGATCTCCCAGCTGTCTGCAAACTACACTGATCTCCCAGCTGTCTGCAAACTACACTGATCTCCCAGCTGTCTGCAAACTACACTGATCTCCCAGCTGTCTGCAAACTACACTGATCTCCCAGCTGTCTGCAAACTACACTGATCTCCCAGCTGTCTGCAAACTACACTGATCTCCCAGCTGTCTGCAAACTACACTGATCTTCCAGCTGTCTGCAAACTACACTGATCTCCCAGCTGTCTGCAAACTACACTGATCTCCCAGCTGTCTGCAAACTACACTGATCTCCCAGCTGTCTGCGCACTACACTGATCTCCCAGCTGTCTGCAAACTACACTGATCTTCCAGCTGTCTGCAAACTACACTGATCTCCCAGCTGTCTGCGCACTACACTGATCTTCCAGCTGTCTGCACACTACACTGATCTTCCAGCCGTCTGCACACTACACTGATCTTCCAGCTGTCTGCAAACTACACTGATCTCCCAGCTGTCTGCACACTACACTGATCTTCCAACTGTCTGCAAACTACACTGATCTTCCAGCTGTCTGCAAACTACACTGATCTTCCAACTGTCTGCAAACTACACTGATCTTCCAGCTGTCTGCAAACTACACTGATCTTCCAGCTGTCTGCACACTACACTGATCTTCCAACTGTCTGCAAACTACACTGATCTTCCAGCTGTCTGCAAACTACACTGATCTTCCAGCTGTCTGCAAACTACACTGATCTTCCAACTGTCTGCAAACTACACTGATCTTCCAGCTGTCTGCAAACTACACTGATCTTCCAACTGTCTGCAAACTACACTGATCTTCCAGCTGTCTGCAGACTACACTGATCTCCCAGCTGTCTGCAAACTACACTGATCTTCCAACTGTCTGCAAACTACACTGATCTCCCAGCTGTCTGCAAACTACACTGATCTCCCAGCTGTATGCAAACTACACTGATCTTCCAACTGTCTGCAAACTACACTGATCTTCCAGCCGTCTGCACACTACACTGATCTTCCAGCTGTCTGCAAACTACACTGATCTTCCAGCTGTCTGCAAACTACACTGATCTTCCAGCTGTCTGCAGACTACACTGATCTTCCAGCTGTCTGCAAACTACACTGATCTTCCAGCCGTCTGCACACTACACTGATCTTCCAGCTGTCTGCAAACTACACTGATCTTCCAGCTGTCTGCAAACTACACTGATCTCCCAGCTGTCTGCAAACTACACTGATCTCCCAGCCGTCTGCACACTACACTGATCTCCCAGCTGTCTGCAGACTACACTGATCTTCCAGCTGTCTGCAAACTACACTGATCTTCCAGCTGTCTGCAAACTACACTGATCTCCCAGCTGTCTGCAAACTACACTGATCTCCCAGCTGTCTGCAAACTACACTGATATCCCAGCTGTCTGCACACTACACTGATCTTCCAGCCGTCTGCAAACTACACTGATCTCCCAGCTGTCTGCACACTACACTGATCTCCCAGCTGTCTGCAAACTACACTGATCTCCCAGCTGTCTGCAAACTACACTGATCTCCCAGCTGTCTGCACACTACACTGATCTCCCAGCTGTCTGCAAACTACACTGATCTTCCAGCTGTCTGCAAACTACACTGATCTTCCAGCTGTCTGCAAACTACACTGATCTCCCAGCTGTCTGCAAACTACACTGATCTTCCAACTGTCTGCACACTACACTGATCTCCCAGCTGTCTGCAAACTACACTGATCTCCCAGCTGTCTGCAAACTACACTGATCTTCCAGCTGTCTGCAGACTACACTGATCTTCCAACTGTCTGCAAACTACACTGATCTCCCAACTGTCTGCAAACTACACTGATCTCCCAGCTGTCTGCAAACTACACTGATCTCCCAGCTGTCTGCACACTACACTGATCTCCCAGCTGTCTGCAAACTACACTGATCTTCCAACTGTCTGCACACTACACTGATCTCCCAGCTGTCTGCAAACTACACTGATCTTCCAACTGTCTGCACACTACACTGATCTTCCAACTGTCTGCACACTACACTGATCTCCCAGCTGTCTGCAAACTACACTGATCTTCCAGCTGTCTGCAGACTACACTGATCTCCCACCTGTCTGCAAACTACACTGATCTTCCAGCTGTCTGCAAACTACACTGATCTCCCAGCTGTCTGCAGACTACACCGATCTCCCAGCTGTCTGCAAACTACACTGATCTTCCAACTGTCTGCAAACTACACTGATCTTCCAGCTGTCTGCACACTACACTGATCTCCCAGCTGTCTGCAAACTACACTGATCTCCCAGCTGTCTGCAAACTACACTGATCTCCCAGCTGTCTGCAAACTACACTGATCTCCCAGCTGTCTGCAAACTACACTGATCTCCCAGCTGTCTGCAGACTACACTGATCTCCCAGCTGTCTGCACACTACACTGATCTCCCAGCTGTCTGCAAACTACACTGATCTCCCAGCTGTCTGCAAACTACACTGATCTCCCAGATGTCTGCACACTACACTGATCTCCCAGCTGTCTGCAGACTACACTGATCTCCCAGCTGTCTGCAGACTACACTGATCTCCCAGCTGTCTGCAGACTACACTGATCTTCCAGCTGTCTGCAAACTACACTGATCTCCGAGCTGTCTGCACACTGCACTGATCTCCCAGCTGTCTGCACACTACACTGATCTCCCAGCTGTCTGCACACTACACTGATCTTCCAACTGTCTGCAAACTACACTGATCTCCCAGCTGTCTGCAAACTACACTGATCTCCCAGCTGTCTGCAGACTACACTGATCTCCCAGCTGTCTGCACACTACACTGATCTCCCAGCTGTCTGCAAACTACACTGATCTCCCAGCTGTCTGCAAACTACACTGATCTCCCAGATGTCTGCACACTACACTGATCTCCCAGCTGTCTGCAGACTACACTGATCTCCCAGCTGTCTGCAGACTACACTGATCTCCCAGCTGTCTGCAGACTACACTGATCTTCCAGCTGTCTGCAAACTACACTGATCTCCGAGCTGTCTGCACACTGCACTGATCTCCCAGCTGTCTGCACACTACACTGATCTCCCAGCTGTCTGCACACTACACTGATCTTCCAACTGTCTGCAAACTACACTGATCTTCCAGCTGTCTGCAAACTACACTGATCTCCCAGCTGTCTGCAAACTACCCTGATCTTCCAGCTGTCTGCAAACTACACTGATCTCCGAGCTGTCTGCACACTACACTGATCTCCCAGCTGTCTGCACACTACACTGATCTCCCAGCTGTCTGCACACTACACTGATCTCCCAGCTGTCTGCAAACTACACTGATCTTCCAGCTGTCTGCAAACTACACTGATCTCCGAGCTGTCTGCACACTACACTGATCTTCCAGCTGTCTGCAAACTACACTGATCTCCCAGCTGTCTGCACACTACACTGATCTCCCAGCTGTCTGCACACTACACTGATCTCCCAGCTGTCTGCAAACTACACTGATCTTCCAGCTGTCTGCAAACTACACTGATCTCCGAGCTGTCTGCACACTACACTGATCTCCCAGCTGTCTGCACACTACACTGATCTCCCAGCTGTCTGCACACTACACTGATCTCCCAGCTGTCTGCAAACTACACTGATCTCCCAGCTGTCTGCACACTACACTGATCTTCCAACTGTCTGCAAACTACACTGATCTCCCAGCTGTCTGCAAACTACACTGATCTTCCAACTGTCTGCAAACTACACTGATCTCCCAGCTGTCTGCAAACTACACTGATCTTCCAACTGTCTGCAAACTACACTGATCTTCCAGCTGTCTGCACACTACACTGATCTCCCAGCTGTCTGCAAACTACACTGATCTCCCAGCTGTCTGCAAACTACACTGATCTCCCAGCTGTCTGCAAACTACACTGATCTCCCAGCTGTCTGCAAACTACACTGATCTTCCAACTGTCTGCAAACTACACTGATCTTCCAGCTGTCTGCAAACTACACTGATCTCCCAGCTGTCTGCAGACTACACTGATCTCCCAGCTGTCTGCAAACTACACTGATCTTCCAGCTGTCTGCAAACTACACTGATCTCCGAGCTGTCTGCACACTACACTGATCTCCCAGCTGTCTGCACACTACACTGATCTTCCAACTGTCTGCAAACTACACTGATCTCCCAGCTGTCTGCAAACTACACTGATCTTCCAACTGTCTGCAAACTACACTGATCTTCCAGCTGTCTGCAAACTACACTGATCTCCCAGCTGTCTGCAGACTACACTGATCTCCCAGCTGTCTGCACACTACACTGATCTACCAACTGTCTGCAAACTACACTGATCTCCCAGCTGTCTGCAGACTACACTGATCTCCCAGCTGTCTGCACACTACACTGATCTTCCAACTGTCTGCACTCTACACTGATCTCCCAGCTGTCTGCACACTACACTGATCTTCCAGCTGTCTGCACACTACACTGATCTCCCAGCTGTCTGCACACTACACTGATCTCCCAGCTGCCTGCAAACTACACTGATCTCCCAGCTGTCTGCACACTACACTGATCTCCCAGCTGTCTGCACACTACACTGATCTCCCAGCTGTCTGCAAACTACACTGATCTCCCAGCTGTCTGCAAACTACACTGATCTTCCAACTGTCTGCAAACTACACTGATCTTCCAGCTGTCTGCAAACTACACTGATCTCCCAGCTGTCTGCAGACTACACTGATCTCCCAGCTGTCTGCAAACTACACTGATCTCCCAGCTGTCTGCAAACTACACTGATCTTCCAGCTGTCTGCAAACTACACTGATCTCCCAGCTGTCTGCACACTACACTGATCTCCCAGCTGTCTGCACACTACACTGATCTTCCAACTGTCTGCACACTACACTGATCTCCCAGCTGTCTGCAAACTACACTGATCTTCCAACTGTCTGCAAACTACACTGATCTTCCAGCTGTCTGCAAACTACACTGATCTCCCAGCTGTCTGCAGACTACACTGATCTCCCAGCTGTCTGCACACTACACTGATCTACCAACTGTCTGCAAACTACACTGATCTCCCAGCTGTCTGCAGACTACACTGATCTTCCAACTGTCTGCACTCTACACTGATCTCCCAGCTGTCTGCAAACTACACTGATCTTCCAGCTGTCTGCAAACTACACTGATCTCCCAGTTGTCTGCAAACTACACTGATCTCCCAGTTGTCTGCAAACTACACTGATCTCCCAGCTGTTTGCAAACTACACTGATCTCCCAGCTCCAAAAAATCAACGCTGATTTTATGCTAACCGGCAGAATCTCCTTTGCTGTTTCCTGCACTTCTGTGATGCAATGACTATGGGACATCCAGAGACTTTGTGCTGAAACCTCTTCTGCTGGAACAATCTGTTGGACTGTGCCTCTGTGTTTGGAGACGGAGCAGTGAAGAAAAATTTCAATCCCCTTAATCATTCCTGTTTTCCTTTTAAATTTATTGTAGAGGAAACTGGTTCCTTTCCCATCTTATCGCAACTCCCGATTATTGAGACTACTTAAAAGTACCATCAGAAAACGCCTAATATTACAATCCTGGTTTTGCGAGTTCTATATGTAATCGCAGGAGGCTTATAATATTGGGGAAGTTCCAATTTTAATGCACGGTGTCACGACACGCACCAAATTTTCTGTGACCACTATATCAGTTTGGATGTGGTTTTTGGAAGTTCTCAAACATAATCTGATTGGTTGCTCATTATTTTGTGAGGTTTACCGTAAAGGTGCTGAAATGATTATTTTCTTTGGCTTTACCTCTGAACATTCACATTACTTTCAATTATATTGCCTCTGGAGATGGTTAACAAATTATGGAATTAATATTGTCACTTTTGGAAACTTTTCAAGACAGCGAAAAGCACTAAATTCAGATGTGGTTGCAGTCGGCCCCCAGGGGTTCTGCACTTTTAATCTGCCGTCTAAATCACCTTTCATGAGAGATTCTGCAGTTGACTGAAGTACACTATGTATTTACACTATGTATTTACACTATGTATTTACACTATGTATTTACACTATGTATTTACACTATGTATTTACACTATGTATTTACACTATGTATTTACACGTACCTTTCGCAGCTGGTGTACATTTTAGCAATATGTTTAGCATCACTGAAAATGCTCCACAGCCATTTGAAACATTGATGTTTACTGCATGAACCTGGTGTATATATAAATAGTTACTCACATACAGCATCACATTTTTATACAAGGTGCCTCAATTCATTTTAATAATTAAAAGATCATTAACGTTAACTGCAGAACCAGGGTGTTAAATAATGCTGTGTACATATGGTTTGGAAAATCCAATTGATGTGGTGGGGTTTTCATATTTCCATGTGACATAAAGGAAATCAGTTTATAATTCAGCTCATGTTTTGCTTAGTAATGTTAAAATAAATTGTTTTCAGTGAACAAATAATTAAAAGTATTGGTGCAGTTCGCCAGTTTTATTTCAGATACTTTTAAATAGTCCAGTCTTTTATTCCTGTTTCGGTTACAAATGTTTGCGCTGCTACACTCGTGTTCACAATCACAGGCACATGTTCACTTAAATTGCACATTTATTCTCATGTGCACACACTCATTCAATGTA
>NC_052162.1:447150-481649 GCF_902713615.1 Scyliorhinus canicula
CCCGGGTTGCTGCTGCTATTGACCCAGTTACCTATCTCTGAGCCAGGAAGTCCAGAAAAGGCTGCCACCGTTTATAGAACCCTTGTGTTGATCCCTCAGGGCAAATTTGACCTTTTCCAATTTCATAAATCCCGCCATTTCACTGATCCAGGTCTCCACGCTTGGGGGCCTCGCATCCTTCCACTGTAGCAGATCCTTCGACGGGCTACTAGGGACGCAAAGGCCAGGACCCCGGCCTCTTTCGCCTCCTGCACTCCCGGCTCCACCCCAACCCCCAAAAATCGTGAGTCCCCACCCTGGCTTGACCCTGGATCCAACCACCCTCGACACCGTCCCCGCCACCCCCTTCCAGAATTCTCCAGTGCTGGGCATGCCCAGAACATATGGGCGTGGTTCGCAGGACTCCCCGAACATCTGGTGCACCTGTCCTCACCCCCGAAGAACCTACTCATCCTAGTCCCGGACATGTGGGCCCGGTGCAGCACCTTAAATTGGATGAGACTAAGCCTCGCACATGAGGAGGAAGAGTTGACTCTCTCCAAGGCCTCCGCCCAAGTCCCGTCCTCTATCTGCTCCCCGAGTTCCTCCTCCATTTAGCCTTCAGCTCCTCCACTGACGACTCCTCCACCTCCTGCATTACCTTATAGATGTCAGACACCTTCCCCTCTCCTACCCACACACCCGAAAGCCCTCTGTCCATCGTCCCCTGCGAGGGCAGCAAAGGGAATCCCTCTACCTGTCGCCTAGCAAACGCCTTTACCTGCAGGTATCTGAACATGTTCCCCTGGGAAGGCCAAATTTATCTTCCAGTTCCCCCAGGCCCGCAAACCTTCCCGCCAATAAACAGGTCCCTCAATTTGCTGATGCCCGCCCTTTGCCATCCCCTGAATCCCCCATCCGTGTTCCCCGGGATGAACGATGGTTGCCACCCAGTGGAGCCTCCATCGAGCCCCCTGTTTCCCCCCGATGCCGTCTCCACTGTCCCCAGATTCTTAGGGTCGCCGCCACCACCGGGCTCGTGGTAACCCTCTTGGAGGAGAGCGGCAACGGTGCCGTTACCATGGCACCCAGGCTCGTACCTCTACATGACGCCATCTCCATTCTTTTCCACGCCGCCCCTCCCCCCTCCATCACTCATTTACGCACCATTGACACATTGGCTGCCCAATAGGTACCCCAGAAGGTTGGGCAGCGCCAGCCCGCCCTATCCCTTCCTCGCTCCAGGAACACCCTCCTCACTCTCGGAGTCCCATGTGCCCACACAAAGCTCAGAATACTGCCGGTCACTCTCCTAAAGAAGGCCCTGGGAATAAATATGGGCAGGCACTGAAAAAGGAACAAGAACCTCGGAAGCACCGTCATTTTGATGGATTGCACCCTCCCCGCCAACGACAATGGCAGCATGTCCCACCTCCTGAGCTCCTCCTCCATCTGATCTACCAGTCTGGTAAAGTTATGCTTGTGGAGAGTCCCCCAGTCCCTGGCCACTTGCACCCCAGGTACCTAAAGCTCTCCCCTGCCCTCCTAAGCGGGAGCCTACCAATTCCTTCCTCCTGGTCTCCAGGGTGCACCACAAACACCTCGCTCTTGCCTAAGTTTAATTTATAACCTGAGAAGGTCCCAAACTCGGCTAGTAACTCCATCACTCCCGGCATCCCTCCCACCGGGTCCGCCACATACAGTAACAGGTCGTCGGCAATACAACGACACCCTATGTTCCTCTCCACCTCGCACCAAGCCTCTCCACCTCTCTGAATCTCTCAATGCCATCGCCAGCGGCTCGATTGCCAGTGCAAACAACAAGGGGGACAAGGGGCAACCCTGCCTGGTCCCTCGGTAAAGCCGGAAGTACTCCGACCTCCTCCTATTCGTGGCCACGCACGCCATCGGGGCCTCATATAGCAGCCTACCCATCTAATGAACCCTTCACCAAATCCAAACCTCCCCAACACCTCCCATAGGTACCCCACTCCACTCTATCGAAGGCCTTCTCCGCATCCAGTGCCACCACTATCTCTGCCTCCCCCTCAATCGCCGGCATCATAATGACATTCAGCAATCTCCGCACATTCGTGTTCAGCTGCCTTCCCTTCACAAAACCTGTCTGGTCCTCATGCACAACCCCTGGCACACAGTCCTCTATCCTGGTGGCCAGGATTTTTGCCAGCACCTTAGCGTCCACGTTGAGGAGAGATATCGGCCTGTATGAACCACACTGCTGGGGGTCCTTGTCCTTCTTTAAAATTAATGAGATCAGTGCCCGTGACATCGTCGGGGGCAAAGTCCCCCCTTCCCACGCTTCGTTGAGTGTCCGCACCAGCAAGGGGCCCACTAGGTCCACGAACTTTTTATAAAATTCCACCGGGAACCCATCCGGCCCCGGTGCCTTCCCTGACTGCATCTGCCCGATCCCCTTAACTAGCTCCTCCAGCTCAATCGGCACACCCAACCCCTCCACCTTCTCCTCCTGCACCTTCGGGAAAGAAAGCCCGTCAAGGAACCTCTCCATTTCCCTCCTCTCCCCCGTTGGCTCCGACCGGTACAGTTCCCCGTAAAAGTCCTTGAAGACCTCATTCACCTCTACCCCCTTCCGCACCACATTCCCACTCTTGTCTCTCACTCCAGCAATCTCCTTAGCCGCATCCCGCTTACGGAGCTGATGAGCCAGCATCCTACTCGCCTTTTCACCATGTTCGTACACTGCCCCTTGTGCCTTCCTCCACTGTGCCTCCGCCTTTCTAGTGGTCAGCAAATCAAATTTAGCCTGCAGGCTGCGCCTCTCCCCCAACAGTCCCTCCTCTGGTGCCTCTGCATACCTCCTGTCCACCTCCAGCATCTTTCCCACCAGTCTATCCCTCTCACTCCTCTCGCTCCTCTCCCTGTGTGCTCAAATGGATATCAGCTCCCCACGAATCACTGCCTTCAGGGCTTTCCAGACCACCCCCACCTGAACCTCCCCCGTATCATTCACCTCAAGGTACCCCTCAATACTTGCCCGGACCCTCCTACACACCTCCTCCTCCGCCAACAACCCAACATCCAACCGCCACAATGGACGTTGGTCTCGCACCTCCCCCATCTCCAACTCTATCCAATGCGGAGCGTGGTCGGAGATTGCAATGGCCGAATACTCGGCCTCCTCCACTCTCGGAATCAGTCCCCTACTCACCACGAAGAAATCTATCCGAGAGTAGACCCTATGTACGTGGGAGAAGAAAGAGTACTCACGTGCCCTCGGCCTCACAAACCTCCATGGATCCACTCCACCCATCTGATCCATAAACCCTCTCAGTACCTTGGCCGCCGCCGGCCTCCTACCCGTCCTAGAGCTGGACCGATCCAGTGAAGGATCCAACACCGTATTAAAGTCCCCCCTATGATCAGACCTCCCGCCTCCAGATCCGGGATCCGTCCCAACATACGCCTCATAAAGCCCGCAATCGTCCCAATTTGGGGCATACACACTAGCCAGTACCACCTTCTCTCCTTGCAGCCTGCCCCTAACCATCACATACCTACCCCCCTTATCCGCCACCACCTCCGATGCCTCAAACAACACATTTTTCCCCACCGAATCGCCACTTCCCCGGTTCCTCACATCCAACCCCGAGTGGAAAAACCTGCCCCACCCATCCCTTCCTCAGGCGGACCTGGTCCGCCACCCTCAGGTGGGTCTCCTGCAGCATTGCCACATCCGCCTTAGCCCCTTCAGGTGAGCCAGTACCCTTGACCGCTTCACCGGCCCATTCAACCCTCATCACATTCCAGGTGACCAACCGGATCAGAGGGCGTCCCGCCCCCCTCCCCCGTCGGCTAGCCAGAGCCCGTCGACTGCCCGCCCCAGGCCAGCATCCCCTGCTCGACCCCGTCCCCATAGCGACAACCCCTCACCTCTGTCCCCCCAACCCCCACCAGCTCCTTCTTGCCCCTACCAGCAGCAACCTGGTATTCCCCTTTCCCCCCCTCCCTTCCCCCCAGGCTAGGAACCCTCCCAGCCGCGAACCGTCCTCCATTGTACTTACCGTGGGTCAGCTAACTTCTGCTGACCCCGGAAACTCCGCCAATAGCCCTGACCCCTCCCGAAGTGGGATCATCCCCCAATCTATCCCTCCTCCTGGCACCGCTCCAGCGCGGGGAAGAACCAGTTAAGGCCCCACCTCCCCCGTCACCGTCTCCGCCCCCTAGCCCCGCAGTGCGGGAAACCAGAGGAAAGCCCGCGCTTTCGCCCTGCCCCACCCCACCCTTCTGACGCAGCTCCCAAATATCAGCCCCCCACTCCGACATAGAATACAACATACCCCCCCGACTCTCCCCGCAAGATACACAGCCCAAACAATGCCCCAAGCACAAAAACAAAACATAGCAGAACAACCCCTCCGTAAATAACCATATCAAAATTGCAAAAGTACTAAAACAAGACGAAAAAAACCGAAGAAAAAGAGAACACAGCAACAGCCGAATCCAGCACTAATACTTACAGCCGACCTCGCAACCCCCAACCCCTAGTTTCAAGTCCAGTTTCTCCGTCCGCACGAAGGCCCACGCCTCCTCCGGGGAATCGAAATAATGGTGCTGATCCGAATAAGTTACCACAGAGGCGCGCGGGGCTGCAACATTCCGAACTTTTATCTTTTTTGTATAAAGCACCTCTTTCGTCCGATTAAATCCGACCGCCGCTTAGCCACCTCCGCACTCCAGTCCTGGTAGATCCGTACTACCCCATTCTCCCAATTGCTGCTCTTCACCTTCTTGGCCCAGCGCAGCACAGCAGCTCCCGATCACTGAACCGGTGGAACCTCACCAGCACCGCACGCGGGGGTTCATTCCCTTAGGCCTCCTGGCCAGTACTCTGTGTGCTCCCTCCAGCTCCAGGGGCAGATGGAGAGACCCAGCCCCCACTAGCGAATTCAGCATTACAGCCACATAGGCTGTCAGGTCCGATCCCTCTAGCCCCTCCGCAAGGCCCAAGATCCGCAGGTTTTTCCGCCTCATGCGGTGATCCAGCTCCTCGAAGCGTTCCTGCCACTTCTTGTGGAGTGCTTCGTGCCCTCCACCTTACTCACGAGGACCACGGCCTCCTCCTCTCGTTCAATGGCCTGCGTCTGCAACTTCTTGATGGCAGCACCCTGGGTGGACTGAATCTCTGACAGCCTTCTGTTTGTTTCCTGCAGAGAGCTCAGTACTTCATCCTTGAATTCTTTAAAGCAGCGCAGGAGATCAGTTTGTTGTTTCTGGGCCCAGAGTCTCCACTCCCCTGGAGCTTTGTCGGTGGCCATCTTGGATCCCTTCCCCCGTTTTTTCTGAGGAGGCTGCTGCTGTTTTTTTCCACCTTTCCACTCCGAGTTCGAGTCATGGACTGCAGGGAAAGTCGTTCAGCACACCTTCCCCCACCGGGAGACGTCGAAAAATTTCCGTTTTGGGCTCTCAAAAGAGCCGAAAAATCTCTTTAAAACGGGAGCTCCCACATGTGTGGCTTACTGCTGCATAACTGCCACTGGAAACTCCATGGGTGAGATTCTTATGAGTACTTTGCATCGGTATTCACAAAGGAGAGGGACAAGACGGATGTTGAGGCTAGGGATGGATGTTTAAATACTCTAGGTCAAGTTGGCATACGGAAGGGGGAAGTTTTGGGTTTTCTAAAAGACATTAAAGTGGACAAGTCCCTAGGACCGGATGGGATCTATCCCAGGTTACTGAGGGGAGCGAGGGTCGAAATAGCTGGGGCCTTAACAGATATCTTTGCAGCATCTTGAGCACGGATGAGGTCCCGGAGTACTGGAGAATTGCTAATGTTGTCCTTTGTTTAAGAAGGGTAGCAGGGATAATCAGGGAATTATAGACCTGTGAGCTTGACGTCAGTGGTAGGCAAACTGTTGGAGAAGATACTGAGGGATAGGGTCTTTTCACATCTGAGAGAAAATAGACTTATCAGTGATAGGCAGCATGGTTTGTGCAGGGAAGGTCATGTCTTACAAACCTAATAGAATTCTTTGAGGAAGTGACAAAGTTAATTGATGAGGAAGGGCTGTAGAATGTCATATACATGGACTTTAGTAAGGCGTTTGATAAAGTTTCCCATGGCAGGTTGATGGAAAAAGTGAAGTCGTATGGGGTTCAGGGTGTACTAGCTAGATGGATAAAGAACTGGCTGGGCAACAGGAGACAGAGAGTAGTGGTGGAAGGGAGTGTCTCAAAATGGAGAAGGGTGACTAGTGGTGTTTCCACAGGGATCCATGCTCGGACCACTGTTGTTTGTGATCTACATAAATGACCTGGAGGAAGGTATAGGTGGTCTGATTAGCACGTTTGCAGATGATACTAAGATTGGTGGAGTTGCAGATAGCGAGGAGGACTGTCAGAGAATTACAACAAAATGTAGATAGATTAGAGAGTTGGGCAGAGAAATGGCAGATGGAGTTCAATCCAGGCAAATGCGAGGTGATGCATTTTGGAAGATCAAATTCAAGAGCGGACTATATGGTCAATGGAAGGGTCTTGGGGAAAATTGATGTGCAGAGAGATCTGGGAGTTCAGATCCATTGTACCCTGAAGGTGGCAACGCAGGTTGATAGAGTGGTCAAGAAGGCATACAGCATGCTTGCCTTCATCGGACGGCGATTTGAGTACAAGAGTTGGCAGGTCATGTTACAGTTGTATAGGACTTTGGTTAGGCCACATTTGGAATACTGCGTGCAGTTCTGGTCGCCACATTACCAGAAGGATGTGGATGCCTTGGAGAGGGTGCAGAGGAGGTTCACCAGGATGTTGACTGGTATGGAGGGTGCTAGCTATGAAGAAAGGTGTGAGTAGATTAGGATTGTTTTCGTTGGAAAGACGGAGGTTGAGGGGGAACATGATTGAGGTCTACAAAATTATGAGAGGTATGGACAGGGTGGACAGCAACAAGCTTTTCCCAAGAGTGGGGGTGTCAGTTACAAGGGGTCATGATTTCAAGGTGAGAGGGGAAAGTTTAAGGGAGATGTGCGTGGAAAGTTTTTACGCAGAGGGTGGTGGGTGCCTGGAACGCTTTACCAGCAGAGGTGGTAGAGGCGGGCACGATAGCATCATTTAAGAGGCATCTAGACAGGTATATGAATGGGCGGGGAACAGAGGGAAGTAGACCTTGGAAAATAGGAGACAGGTTTAGATAAAGGATCTGGATCGGCGCAGGCTGGGAGGGCCGAAGGGCCTGTTCCTGTGCTGTAATTTTCTTTGTTCTTTGACTTCACCTTTTGTGTCAGTCCACCATGAGGAACCTTGTCAAAGGCCTTACTGAAGTCCATATAGACGACATCCACTGCCCGACCTGCACCAATCATCTTTGTGACCTCTTCAAAAAACTCTATCAAGTTAGTGAGACACAACTTCCCCTTCACAAAACCATGCTGCCTCTCACTAATACGTCCATTTGCTTCCAAATGGGAGTTGATCCTGTCTCGAAGAATTCTCTCCAGTAATTCCCCTAGTTCCCTGGATTATCCTTGCTACCCTTCTTAAACAAATGAACAACATTGGCTATTCTCCAGTCCTCCGGGACATCACCTGAAGACAGTGAGGATCCAAAGATTTCTGTCAAGGCCTCAGCAATTTCCTCTCTAGCCTCCTTCAGTATTCTGGAGTAGATCCTATCCGGCCCTGGGGACTTATCCACCTTAATATTTTTCAAGACGCCCAACACCTCGTCTTTTTGGATCTCAATGTGGCCCAGGCTATCTACACGCCCTTCGCCAGACTCAACATCCACCAATTCCTTCTCTTTGGTGAATACTGATGCAAAGTATTCATTTAGTACCTCGCCCATTTCCTCTGGCTCCACACATAGATTCCCTTGCCTGTTCTTCAGTGGGCCAAACCTTTCCCTGTCTACCCTCCTGCTTTTTATGTACATGTAAAAAGCCTTGGGATTTTCCTTAACTCTATTTGCCAATGACTTTTCGTGACCTCTTCTAGCCCTCCTGACTCCTTGCTTAAGTTCCTTCCTACTTTCCTTATATTCCACACAGGCTTCGTCTGTTCCCAACCTTCTAGCCCTGACAAATGCCTCCTTTTTCTTTTTGATGAGGCCTACAATATCTCTCGTTATCCAAGGTTCCCGAAATTTACCGTTGTTGCACGTTTTACTTGAGTGTAATACGCGTTTATTGGAGTGTATTAACACGCCTCCGTTTAAAGGCCGTGTGCTTAACACTGCTATAGCTCTGTATGTGTAATTTCAGCTCGGAGTCGCCAGGTGTCGTATATAAACACCTCACAAGTATCTCAAGGTCAGGTTCAAGTAATAAAACTATACACCGATTAGTAAGTTCCAACGATCAATATTTATTATACAAATATAATAAATACGCATGCACACGCTAAAGACTAATACCTATTTCTACTATTAAACGACTAAATACTTATCTAAGTGGGAACCAGCAAGGTCAGGGGACAAGGCCTTTGTTCCTTTCTGGGCTGCACCTTCTGTTCGTTATTAGTCGAATACTGTATAAGTTCACGTAGCGAGCGTCGTTTTGGGACTTGCTGAACTATGGCTGGTGCTCAACGGCTGGTGATGGAAGACAGGATCAACGGCTGGAGTTGGAGTCAGGATACAACAGCAACGGAGTCGGAGCACAACAGCAAGCCGGAGCCAGAACAGACAGAACCATGTGCGGGGGTCTATCTTTATAGGGGTCCCCAATGTCCGTGCCTTTTCGGGGCGGGCTTTACCTGCCATGCATCGATTGGATCATTTCCCAATCGATGCCTCACAAATCCCCCAATCTGAGGGTCTCTTCTCGATGGGTGGGGCGGTCTCTAGGGTCTTTTGTGATGGATACTTCTGGTGCCGTTTTGTCTGGGCGTCCACTCAAAGTATCCATTCAAAACCAAATGTTGCTATTGTGTGTGCCCAGATCTGGATTGCCTCATTACTATGCAAAGCGTTTTGCTATTTGCACCTTTGGTTGAGATCTTCCACCTGGCCATAAACTAGTTTTGCTACGTGCAGAATGCTAATTAGTCTTTGCAGACTGCTTGTCCTGGCTAAACTGCTTTCTCCCTGCAGTCTTAGCAGTTCTCCATTTTGTTAGCCCAGTGTCCATCTTAGGTGGCTACACCGTATTTATCCTTCTTCCTCACAGGAACATGCCGGTCCTGAATTCCTTTCAACTGACATTTGAAAGCCTCCCACATGTCAGATGTTGATTTACCCTCAAACATCCTCCCCAATCTAGGTTCTTCAGTTCCTGCCTAATATTGCTATAATTAGCCTTCCCCCAATTTAGCACATTCACCCTAGGACCACTCTTATCCTTGTCCACCAGCACTTTAAAACTTACTGAATTGTGGTCACTGTTCCCGAAATGCTCCCCTACTGAAACTTCTACCACCTGACGGGCTCATTCCCCAATACCAGGTCCAGTACAGCCCCTTCCCTAGTTGGACTGTCTACATATTGTTTTAAGAAGCCCTCCTGCATACTCCTTACAAACTCTGCCCCCCGTCCAGGCCCCTAGCACTAAGTGAGTCCCACTCAATTTGGGGAAGTTGAAGTCTGCCATCACAGTAACCCTGTTGTTTTTACTTGTTTCCAAAATCTGTCTACCTATCTGCTTCTCTATCTCCCGCTGGCTGTTGGGAGGCCTGTAGTAAACCCCAACGTTGTGACTGCACCCTTCTTATTCCTGATCTCTACCCATATAACCTCGCTGCCCTCTGAGGTGTCCTCCCGTAGTACAGCTGTGATATTCTCCAAAACCAGTAGGGCAACTCCGCCACCCCTTTTACATCCCCCTCTATCCCGCCTGAAACATCTAAATCCTAGAACGTTTAGCTCCCAATCCTGTCCTTCCCTCAACCAGGTCTCTAATGGCAAAATCATCAGAATTCCAAGTACTCAAGTTCTAAGTTCATCTGCCTTACCCGTAATACTTCTTGCATTAAAGCATATGGAATTCAGGCCACCAGAACCGTTGTTTTCAGCAACATCTCCTGTCTGCTCTGCCTCAGAGCCATACTGGTCCTATTCCCTAGTTCTCCCTCAATGCTTTCACCTTCTGACCTATTGCTCCGGTACCCACCCCCCTGCCATACTAGTTTAAACCCTCCCGTGTGACACTAGCAAACCTCGCGGCCAGGATATTGATGCCTCTCCAGTTTAGATGCAACCCGTCCTTATACAGGTCACACCTGCCCCGGAAGAGCTCCCAGTGGTCCAGATAACTGAAACCCACCCTCCTACACCAGCTGTTTAGCCACGTGTTTAGCTGCTCTATCTTCCTATTTCTAGCCTCACTGGCACGTGGCACAGGGAGTAATCCCAAGATTACAACCCTAGAGGTCCTGTCTTTTAACTTTCTGCCTGGCTCCCTGAACTCCTGCTGCTGGACCTCATGCCCCTTCCTGCCTATGTCGTTAGTACCAATATGTACAACAACCTCTGCCTGTTTGCCCTCCCCCTTTAGGATGCCCGCTACCTGTTCGGAGACATCCTGCACCCTGGCACCAGGGAGGCAACATACCATCCTGGAGTCTCTTTCACGTCCACGGAAGCACCTATCTGTGCCCCTGGCTATAGAGTCCCCTATGACTATTGCTGTTCTGTGCATTGACCCTCCCTGCTAACCATCAGAGCCAGCCGTGGTGCCACTGCTCTGGCTGCTGCTGTTTCCCCTGATAGGCTATCCCCCCCCCGACAGTATCCAAAGGGGTATACCTGTTAGAGAGTGGGACAACCACAGGGGATTCCTGCACTGCTCTCTGCCTGCACCTTGGGTGTGACCACATTTATATAGCTGCTATCTATGACGCTTTCCGCCACCTGCGATGCTCCTAAGTGCATCCAACAGCTGCTCCAACCGAACCATGCGGTCTGTGAGGGGCTCCAGTTGGGGGCACTTTCTGCAGATGAAGCCACCCGGGACGCTGGAAGCCTCCCGGACCTGCCACATCTCACAGTCAGAGCACTGCACCCCTCTAATTGACATTGCGTCAGTTAATTAGTACATTACATTTTTTTTTAATTTTTAAAAAGTTACTGTTAACTATATGTTGTCTAGCACTAGGTTTCTATTATAAATGTGAAAGCTAAATACAGTACTCTCCGATCTCTGGCTTAGATAACCCTCTAAATTATAATTAAGTAATTATGTTTAATTAGTTTAACAATGCTTAATTTTTAAATTTAGTGTAGATTCCCAACCAGCCAATCAGGTCACAGCTTTACTGTGATGTCACTTCAGTCCCCCCCACACACACACAATTTGAAAAGGTAACAAAAATGAATAGAAATCACTTACCTTCCCAGTTTCTCAGATGCTCTCTGGTTCTCTCCCTGCAGATTAAAAGTTACAGGCCAGAAGAAAGAGAGAGAACAAAACAGTCGGGAAAAAGCACCTTCTCCCACTCTGCACTGAATTTCCAAGTTCCTGTGGCCTATGACATCGTCGGGGGCAGCACCGTTCTCTCCTTTGCCTCATTGAATGTCCTCATCAACACCGGCCCCAATATTCCAGCAAACTTTTTATAGAACTCCGCTGGGTACCCATCCGCCCCGGGGCTTTGCCCGACTGCATGGCCTTCAGCCCCTCCGCTATCTCTTCCAACCTGATCGGGGCCCCAGCCCTTCTACCAGCTCCCCACCAGCTTCCAGTCCACCTTTGGGAAATTCAGCCCCCCTAGGAAGTGCCTCATCCCCTCTGGGCCCAGTGGGGTTCTGACCCGTACAGCCGACTATAAACTCCTTAAACGCTTATTTACCCCCTGCTGAGTCTCCCACCAGGTTCCCGTCCCCATCCTTTACTTTCCCTATCTCCCTGGCTGCCTCCCTCTTTCTAAGCTGCTGTGCAAGCATTCTGCTGGCCTTCTCTCCATACTCATAGCTCGCCCCCCTCGCCTTTCTTAGCTGCTCCACCGCCTTCCCTGTGGTTAACAAGCCGAACTCCGCTTGTAGCCTCCGCCATTCCCTTAAAAGCCCTGCCTCTGGGGTCTCCGCATGCCTCCTATCGATCTGTAGTATCTCCTGTACCAATCGGTCCATCTCTGCCCTGTCTACCTTCTCCCTGTGGGCCCGTATCGAGATCAGCTCCCCTCTAACCACCGCCTTCAATGCCTCCCAGACCACCGCTGCCGAAATTTCCCCCGTGTCATTCACCTCCAGGTAATTCTGAATACAGTTCCTCAATCGCCCGCACACCTCCTCGTCCGCTAAGAGCCCCACGTCTAACCTCCAGTGTGGCCGCTGGTTACTGTCTTTACTAACCTGCAGGTCAGCCCAGTGTGGGCACTGATTACTGTCTTTACTAACCTGCAGGTCAACCCAGTGTGGGCGCTGGTTACTGTCTTTACTAACCTGCAGGTCAGCCCAGTGCGGGCGCTGATTACTGTCTTTACTAACCTGCAGGTCAGCCCAGTGCGGGCGCTGATTACTGTCTTTACTAACCTGCAGGTCAGCCCAGTGTGGGCGCTGGTTACTGTCTTTACTAACCTGCAGGTCAGCCCAGTGTGGGCGCTGGTTACTGTCTTTACTAACCTGCAGGTCAGCCCAGTGTGGGCGCTGATTACCCTCCAGTGTGGGCGCTGATTACTGTCTTTACTAACCTGCAGGTCAGCCCAGTGTGGGCGCTGATTACTGTCTTTACTAACCTGCAGGTCAACCCGTGGGGCGTGGTCTGAAATGAAAATGAAATGAAAATGGCTTATTGTCACAAGTAGGCTTCAATGAAGTTACTGTGAAAAGCCCCTCGTCACCACATTCCGGCGCCTGTTCGGGGAGGCTGGTACGGGAATTGAACCGTGCTGCTGGCCTGCCTTGGTTTGCTTTCAAAGCCAGTGATTTAGCCCTGTGCTAAACGAGCCCCTTTTTGGGATTGTGATCGTCGAGTACCCAGTCAGCAGAGCCCTGCTCAGAATAAAGAAATCAATCCGGGAGTACATTTTATGCACGTGTGAGTAGAAGGAGAGCTCCTTTACTCTTGGCTGTCCAAATCTCCATGGGTCCACACCCCATTTTTCCTCCCCCACCAGTAACAGCACAAAATAAATCAGCCCCTTTGATAAGCCTAACATCTGCTCACCCCCCACTACGCTTCTGTCAGCTAGCCCGCCCAGCTAGCTTGGTGGCCCTTGCCGCTGGCGCTAGACAATCTCCCACCTATTGTTCCCTCCCCACCCTCCCCCCGCTCATACATACATATTGAAATGAAAAACAATCCCAACACAATTGTCCGACAGAGATAAAAAAAAACTGTTGAGCAAGTTGAACACAAAAAAAAAGAATCAAGCGAAAGATCCAGCATCTGAACAAACACACCTCCATCCCGCAACAGTGCAAATGCAAACTTTACCTCCGCTCTGCAGCTGGTCCCAGATACAAACAAATAACGTCCGAAAAAGCAAGACACAAGAAACCTTTTTTTAAAAACCCATAAACACTGCAGCAAAGTTCAAAGTTCCCAGTCCGACATCAGTCCTTTCCTTTTCGCGAAGTCCAGCGCTTCCTCAGGCGACTCGAAATAAAAATGTTGCTCCTCGTGTGTGACCCAGAGGCGGGCCGGATACAACAGCCCAAAACATCACCTTTTTCTTGAAAAGGGTCGACCTGATCTGGTTGAACCCCGCCCGTCTCTTGGCCACCTCCGTACTCAGGTCTTGATAGATGCGCAGGATACTGTTCTCCCATTTACAGCTCCGTGCCTGCTTGGCCCACTGTAAAATACGCTCCTCATCCAGATATCTGTGGAATTTCATCACCATTATCCTCGGAGGGGGGTCTCCCATTCGCAGCTTCCTCGCAACCGCTCTGTGAGCCCTGTCCACCTCCAAGGGTTGGGAGAATGCCCCATCCCCCAGCAGCTTCTCAAACATGTCCACTGTCTGCCCAAGCGTCCGCTCCTTTGGACTCCTCCGGGAGCCCAACGATCCTCAAGCTCTGCCAGCGGGACCTGTTCTCTAGGTCCTCCACCTTCTCCAGGAGCCTTTTCTGCTGGTCTCTCAGCATCCCCACCTCCAACTCCACCGCAGTTTGATGTTCCTCCTGCTCAGCCAGCGCCTTCTCTACCTTCTGGATCGCCCGATCTTGGGCATCCAATCTAAGCTCCAGCCGTGAAATTGCCCCTTTAATCGGGTCCAAGCAGTCCCGTTTCTACTTGGCAAAGCCTTCCTGAATAACTTCCATCAGCTGCTCCATTGACCGCTGGGTCTACAAACCAGAGGTCCGGTCCTCCCCCATGCTGTCTCCGCCATGCTGTCTCCCCCATGCTGTCTCCCCCATGCTGTCTCCGCCATGCTGTCTCCCCCATGCTGTCTCCCCCATGCTGTCTCCCCCATGCTGTCTCCCCCATGCTGTCTCCGCCATGCTGTCTCCCCCATGCTGTCTCCCCCATGCTGTCTCCGCCATGCTGTCTCCCCCATGCTGTCTCCGCCATGCTGTCTCCCCCATGCTGTCTCCCCCATGCTGTCTCCGCCATGCTGTCTCCCCCATGCTGTCTCCCCCATGCTGTCTCCGCCATGCTGTCTCCCCCATGCTGTCTCCCCCATGCTGTCTCCCCCATGCTGCCTCCCCCATGCTGTCTCCGCCATGCTGTCTCCCCCATGCTGTCTCCGCCATGCTGTCTCCCCCATGCTGTCTCCCCCATGCTGTCTCCCCCATGCTGTCTCCCCCATGCTGTCTCCGCCATGCTGTCTCCCCCATGCTGTCTCCCCCATGCTGTCTCCCCCATGCTGTCTCCCCCATGCTGTCTCCCCCATGCTGTCTCCGCCAGGCTGTCTCCCCCATGCTGTCTCCCCCATGCTGTCTCCGCCATGCTGTCTCCCCCATGCTGTCTCCCCCATGCTGTCTCCCCCATGCTGTCTCCCCCATGCTGTCTCCCCCATGCTGTCTCCCCCATGCTGTCTCCCCCATGCTGTCTCCGCCATGCTGTCTCCCCCATGCTGTCTCCCCCATGCTGTCTCCGCCATGCTGTCTCCCCCATGCTGTCTCCCCATGCTGTCTCCCCCATGCTGTCTCCCCATGCTGTCTCCCCCATGCTGTCTCCCCCATGCTGTCTCCCCCATGCTGTCTCCCCCATGCTGCCTCCCCCATGCTGTCTCCCCCATGCTGTCTCCCCCATGCTGCCTCCCCCATGCTGTCTCCCCCATGCTGTCTCCCCCATGCTGTCTCCCCCATGCTGTCTCCCCCATGCTGTCTCCCCCATGCTGTCTCCCCCATGCTGTCTCTGTCTCCCCCATGCTGTCTCCCCCATGCTGTCTCCCCCCTGCTACCCCATGCTGTCTCCCCCATGCTGTCTCCGCCATGCTGTCTCCCCCATGCTGTCTCCCCCATGCTGTCTCCCGCCATGCTGTCTCCCCCATGCTGTCTCCCCCATGCTGTCTCCCCATGCTGTCTCCCCCATGCTGCCTCCCCCATGCTGTCTCCGCCATGCTGCCTCCCCCATGCTGTCTCCCCCATGCTGTCTCCCCCATGCTGTCTTCCCCATGCTGTCTCCCCCATGCTGTCTCCCCCATGCTGTCTCCCCCATGCTGTCTACCCCATGCTGTCTCCGCCATGCTGTCTCCCCCATGCTGTCTCCCCCATGCTGTCTCCGCCATGCTGTCTCCCCATGCTGTCTCCCCCCATGCTGTCTCCCCCATGCTGTCTCCCCCATGCTGTCTCCGCCATGCTGTCTCCCCCATGCTGGCCCCCCCATGCTGTCTCCGCCATGCTGTCTCCGCCATGCTGTCTCCCCCCATGCTGTCTCCGCCATGCTGCCTCCCCCATGCTGCCTCCCCCTGCAGCTTCAGCCCAAGCCTTCTCTGCCTTTCTGTTTCTGCCTTTATGAGCACTTCTAGTCCTCCTCTCCATGCACCGATGTGGGAATTCAGTAAACAATTGCCTCTGTCATCAATTTTTCAAATCAAGGGCTGCACGATGGCCTAGTGGTTAGCACTGCTGCCTCACGGCGCCGAGGTCCCAGGTTCGATCCCGGCTCTGGGTCACTGTCCGTGTGGAGTTTGCACATTCTCCCCGTGTCTGCGTGGGTTTCACCCCCACAACCCAAAGATGTGCAGGGTAGGTGGATTGGCCACGCTAAATTGTCCCTTAATTGGAAAAAATTAATTGGGTACTCTAAATTTATATATATTTTTTAAATAAAAATGTTTCATATCAAGTCCGGTACAAGATCGGGGGGAAAGGTCCAAAAGTCCAACCCAAGTGGGAGCCACCAAATGTGTGATTTACGCCTTCATAACCGCCAGCGGAAGTGGGGAAACCATGTTTGACTCATTTTATTACAGGTCGAGGTACAGAGGAATCTGGGTGACGTCGTACATGAATCACAAAAAGTTTGCACGTACAGCAAGTGATTAGGAAGGCAAATGTAATGGTTATTTATTGCAAGGGGAATGGAATATAAGAGGGAAGTTTTACCAGGGGTTGTACAAGGCGTTGGTGAGACCACATCTCGAATACTGTCTACAGTTTGGACTCTATATTTAGGAAAGGAGATCATTGCTTTAGGAACAGTTCAGTAAATGTTCCCTCGATTCCTGGAATGAAGGGGTTATCTAACAAGGGGTATTTGGTCCTATGCCCATTGGAGTTTAGAACAACGGAGGTAATCTTATTGAAACATATAAGAGAACAGATGAAAAAGAAACAGTGAAATCATGCACAAGCAACCTCTCTGCCAGCTGCCTCCAGCCAGTCTGAGGGGTCAGCTGACTTTAACATTCATTTCTATACTCATGAGACCCCTAGTGGTCAGTCGGTGAATAATAAATAAGGCCATCCGACAACGTTACAGAAAGATTTGTGAAATTGTAGAATGCTTTTTAAAGAATGTAATTATCATTTCACTGTAAATTAAATCCTTTGCAAATGACTAAAATGTCAAAGCAACAAATCACAGAGCACAAAGCGGTGTGAGTGTTGTGTGGTGTTAGTTTGACCAGTGTTAATCAGAATTTACTGTGTGTGACTGGTTTACAGGTTGTTGTTTACTGTGTGTGTGTGTTGGGCTGGGTTAGGGTTTCACTGCAGCTCACTGGATATTTGCTGTTTTTGACAGATTGATGAAGATCCTTGCCTTGTTCCTGAAACTACCCCTGGTGGAACTTTCAACTTTGATCCTTCTACAGAGATTCAATCAAAGGAGTTTAACTTTTAAACATAATCTGAAGATATAAAATACAGACAATGATTGGTCATCTAGCAACCAATCTGTTTGCAAAAATGTCAAGAGCAGCATCAGACTTGGAGTCCTGGCTTGCAGAAAAATACAGTGCAGCTGTCTGCAGACTACAATGATCTTCCAGCTGTCTGCAAACTACACTGATCTCCCAGCTGTCTGCAGACTACACTGATCTCCCAGCTGTCTGCAAACTACACTGATCTCCTAGCTGTCTGCAAACTACACTGATCTCCCAGCTGTCTGCAAACTACACTGATCTTCCAGCTGTCTGCAAACTACACTGATCTTCCAACTGTCTGCAAACTACACTGATCTCCCAGCTGTCTACACACTACACTGATCTTCCAGCTGTCTGCAAACTACACTGATCTCCCAGCTGTCTGCAAACTACACTGATCTTCCAGCTGTCTGCAAACTACACTGATCTCCCAGCTGTCTGCAAACTACACTGATCTTCCAGCTGTCTGCAAACTACACTGATCTTCCAGCTGTCTGCAAACTACACTGATCTCCCAGCTGTCTGCAGACTACACTGATCTCCCAGCTGTCTGCAAACTACACTGATCTTCCAGCTGTCTGCAAACTACACTGATCTCCCACCTGTCTGCACACTACACTGATCTCCCAGCTGTCTGCAAACTACACTGATCTTCCAGCTGTCTGCAAACTACACTGATCTTCCAACTGTCTGCAAACTACACTGATCTCCCAGCTGTCTGCAGACTACACTGATCTTCCAGCTGTCTGCAAACTACACTGATCTCCCAGCTGTCTGCACACTACACTGATCTCCCAGCTGTCTGCAAACTACACTGATCTCCCAGCTGTCTGCACACTACACTGATCTCCCAGTTGTCTGCAGACTACACTGATCTTCCAGCTGTCTGCAAACTACACTGATCTTCCAGCTGTCTGCACACTACACTGATCTCCCAGCTGTCTGCAGACTACACTGATCTCCCAGCTGTCTGCACACTACACTGATCTCCCAGCTGTCTGCAGACTACACTGATCTTCCAGCTGTCTGCAGACTACACTGATCTCCCAGCTGTCTGCAAACTACACTGATCTTCCAACTGTCTGCAAACTACACTGATCTTCCAGCTGTCTGCAAACTACACTGATCTCCCAGCTGTCTGCAGACTACACTGATCTCCCAGCTGTCTGCACACTACACTGATCTCCCAGCTGTCTGCAAACTACACTGATCTCCCAGCTGTCTGCAAACTACACTGATCTCCCAGCTGTCTGCAAACTACACTGATCTCCCAGCTGTCTGCACACTACACTGATCTCCCAGCTGTCTGCAGACTACACTGATCTCCCAGCTGTCTGCACACTACACTGATCTCCCAGCTGTCTGCAGACTACACTGGTCTCCCAGCTGTCTGCAAACTACACTGATCTTCCAACTGTCTGCAAACTACACTGATCTTCCAGCTGTCTGCACACTACACTGATCTCCCAGCTGTCTGCAGGCTACACTGATCTCCCAGCTGTCTGCAAACTACACTGATCTCCCAGCTGTCTGCAAACTACACTGATCTTCCAGCTGTCTGCAAACTACACTGATCTCCCAACTGTCTGCAAACTACACTGATCTCCCAGCTGTCTGCAAACTACACTGATCTCCCAGCTGTCTGCAGACTACACTGATCTTCCAACTGTCTGCACACTACACTGATCTCCCAGCTGTCTGCAAACTACACTGATCTCCCAGCTGTCTGCAAACTACACTGATCTCCCAGCTGTCTGCACACTACACTGATCTTCCAACTGTCTGCAAACTACACTGATCTCCCAGCTGTCTGCACACTACACTGATCTTCCAACTGTCTGCACACTACACTGATCTCCCAGCTGTCTGCAAACTACACTGATCTCCCAGCTGTCTGCAAACTACACTGATCTCCCAGCTGTCTGCAAACTACACTGATCTCCCAGCTGTCTGCACACTACACTGATCTTCCAACTGTCTGCAAACTACACTGATCTCCCAGCTGTCTGCAAACTACACTGATCTCCCAGCTGTCTGCACACTACACTGATCTTCCAACTGTCTGCAAACTACACTGATCTCCCAGCTGTCTGCAGACTACACTGATCTCCCAGCTGTCTGCAGACTACACTGATCTCCCAGCTGTCTGCAAACTACACTGATCTCCCAGCTGTCTGCACACTACACTGATCTCCCAGCTGTCTGCACACTACACTGATCTCCCAGCTGTCTGCACACTACACTGATCTTCTAGCTGTCTGCACACTACACTGATCTTCCAGCTGTCTGCACACTACACTGATCTTCCAACTGTCTGCAAACTACACTGATCTCCCAGCTGTCTGCAAACTACACTGATCTCCCAGCTGTCTGCAAACTACACTGATCTTCCAACTGTCTGCACACTACACTGATCTCCCAGCTGTCTGCAAACTACACTGATCTCCCAGCTGTCTGCACACTACACTGATCTCCCAGCTGTCTGCACACTACACTGATCTTCTAGCTGTCTGCACACTACACTGATCTTCCAGCTGTTTGCACACTACACTGATCTCCCAGCTGTCTGCAAACTACACTGATCTTCCAACTGTCTGCAGACTACACTGATCTTCCAGCTGTCTGCAGACTACACTGATCTCCCAGCTGTCTGCACACTACACTGATCTCCCAGCTGTCTGCACACTACACTGATCTTCCAACTGTCTGCAAACTACACTGATCTCCCAGCTGTCTGCACACTACACTGATCTCCCAGCTGTCTGCAGACTACACTGATCTCCCAGCTGTCTGCAGACTACACTGATCTTCCAGCTGTCTGCAAACTACACTGATCTTCCAACTGTCTGCAAACTACACTGATCTTCCAACTGTCTGCAGACTACACTGATCTCCCAGCTGTCTGCAAACTACACTGATCTCCCAGCTGTCTGCAGACTACACTGATCTCCCAGCTGTCTGCACACTACACTGATCTTCCAGCCGTCTGCAAACTACACTGATCTCCCAGCTGTCTGCAAACTACACTGATCCCCCAGCTCCAAAAAATCAACGCTGATTTTATGCTAACCGGCAGAATCTCCTTTGCTGTTTCCTGCACTTCTATGATGCAATGACTATGGGACATCCAGAGACTTTGTGCTGAAACCTCTTCTGCTGGAACAATCTGTTGGACTGTGCCTCTGTGTTTGGAGACGGAGCAGTGAAGAAAAATTTCAATCCCCTTAATCATTCCTGTTTTCCTTTTAAATTTATTGTAGAGGAAACTGGTTCCTTTCCCATCTTATCGCAACTCCCGATTATTGAGACTACTTAAAAGTACCATCAGAAAACGCCTAATATTACAATCCTGGTTTTGCGAGTTCTATATGTAATCGCAGGAGGCTTATAATATTGGGGAAGTTCCAATTTTAATGCATCGGTGTCACGACACGCACCAAATTTTCTGTGACCACTATATCAGTTTGGATGTGGTTTCTGGAAGTTCTCAAACATAATCTGATTGGTTGCTCATTATTTTGTGAGGTTTACCGTAAAGGTGCTGAAATGATTATTTTCTTTGGCTTTACCTCTGAACATTCACATTACTTTCAATTATATTGCCTCTGGAGATGGTTAACAAATTATGGAATTAATATTGTCACTTTTGGAAACTTTTCAAGACAGCGAAAAGCACTAATTCAGATGTGGTTGCAGTCGGCCCCCAGGGGTTCTGCACTTTTAATCTGCCGTCTAAATCACCTTTCATGAGAGATTCTGCAGTTGACTGAAGTACACTATGTATTTACACTATGTATTTACACTATGTATTTACACTATGTATTTACACTATGTATTTACACTATGTATTTACACGTACCTTTCGCAGCTGGTGTACATTTTAGCAATATGTTTAGCATCACTGAAAATGCTCCACAGCCATTTGAAACATTGATGTTTTACTGCATGAACCTGGTGTATATATAAATAGTTACTCACATACAGCATCACATTTTTATACAAGGTGCCTCAATTCATTTTAATAATTAAAAGATCATTAACGTTAACTGCAGAACCAGGGTGTTAAATAATGCTGTGTACATATGGTTTGGAAAATCCAATTGATGTGGTGGGGTTTCCATATTTCCATGTGACATAAAGGAAATCAGTTTATAATTCAGCTCATGTTTTGCTTAGTAATGTTAAAATAAATTGTTTTCAGTGAACAAATAATTAAAAGTATTGGTGCAGTTCGCCAGTTTTATTTCAGATACTTTAAATAGTCCAGTCTTTTATTCCTGTTTCGGTTACAAATGTTTGCGCTGCCTACACTCGTGTTCACAATCACAGGCACATGTTCACTTAAATTGCACATTTATTCTCATGTGCACACACTCATTCAATGTAGGTAGCTGTTTACACATATCAGAAATATGCTCATTATCAAGCCTCTCACTCCCCTCTCACACTCATCAAAACAATAAAAATGCATGGAAGGCAGTGTTACCCCCTGGGTAGCAGATTAGAGGCGATGCATCAACATTAGTCATACTGGGCCTTCATCATTCAGATGTCAAAAATGCTTCCAGGGCAGATGCAGGAACGTGTTTGCCCAGGTTGGAGTGGCTAGAACCAGGGGACAGATTCTCGGAGTAAGTGTGTGGTGAATGTGTAACCACTATAATTCACACTGTACATTACTGTGTCCCTGTGGGCTCTGTCTTTGAGCCTCTGCCCACAGGGGGAGATGAGGAGCTTGTACAGGGCTCCGCCCCCAGCAGGAAGTGTAAGTGCTGCGGTCCTGCGAGTCCGCCCTTAGTTCAGCACAGTCGCAGGCAGGCTCAGTTGTAAGCCGATTAAAGCCACAGTTTACTCCAACTCGTGTCTCTGAGTGAATTGATGGTCGCATCAAAGTGTTGGGCCATTTCGGACTGAGATAAAGAGGAAATTCTTCATCAAGGGTGGTAACCTTTAGAATTCTCTTCCCCAGGGTCTATGGAGACTCCATTGCACCAACCAGAGGCAGGGACCAGCGCAAAGGGACCAGCGCAGAGGGAAGGACCAGCGCAAAGGGACCAGCGCAGAGGGAAGGACCAGCGCAAAGGGACCAGTGCAGAGGGAAGGACCAGCGCAAAGGGACCAGTGCAGAGGGAAGGACCAGCGCAAAGGGACCAGCACAGAGGCAGGGACCAGCGCAGAGGGACCAGTGCAGAGGCAGGGACCAGCGCAGAGGGACCAGCACAGCTGCAGGGACCAGTGCAGAGGCAGGGACCAGCGCAAAGGGACCAGTGCAGAGGCAGGGACCAGCGCAGAGGGACCAGCACAGAGGCAGGGACCAGTGCAGAGGGACCAGTGCAGAGGCAGGGACCAGCGCAGAGGGACCAGTGCAGAGGGAAGGACCAGCGCAAAGGGACCAGCACAGAGGCAGGGACCAGCGCAGAGGGACCAGCGCAAAGGGACCAGTGCAGAGGCAGGGACCAGCGCAAAGGGACCAGCACAGAGGCAGGGACCAGCGCAGAGGGACCAGCACAGAGGCAGGGACCAGCGCAGAGGCAGGGACCAGCGCACAGGCAGGGACCAGCGCACAGGCAGGGACCAGCGCACAGGCAGGGACCAGCGCAGAGGGACCAGCACAGAGGGACCAGCACAGAGGCAGGGACCAGCGCAGAGGCAGGGCCAGCGCAGAGGCAGGGACCAGCGCACCGGCAGGGACCAGCACAGAGGCAGGGACCAGCGCACAGGCAGGGACCAGCACAGAGGGACCAGCACAGAGGCAGGGACCAGCGCAGAGGGACCAGCACAGAGGCAGGGACCAGCGCAGAGGCAGGGCCAGCGCAGAGGCAGGGACCAGCGCACCGGCAGGGACCAGCACAGAGGCAGGGACCAGCGCACAGGCAGGGACCAGCACAGAGGCAGGGACCAGCGCAGAGGGACCAGCGCACAGGCAGGGACCAGCACAGAGGCAGGGACCAGCGCACCGGCAGGGACCAGCGCAGAGGGACCAGCGCACAGGCAGGGACCAGCGCACAGGCAGGGACCAGCGCACAGGCAGGGACCAGCGCAGAGGGACCAGCGCACAGGCAGGGACCAGCGCAGAGGGACCAGCGCACAGGCAGGGACCAGCGCAGAGGGACCAGCGCACAGGCAGGGACCAGCGCACAGGCAGGGACCAGCACAGAGGCAGGGACCAGCGCAGAGGGACCAGCGCACAGGCAGGGACCAGCACAGAGGCAGGGACCAGCACAGAGGCAGGGACCAGCGCACAGGCAGGGACCAGCGCACAGGCAGGGACCAGCGCAGAGGGACCAGCGCACAGGCAGGGACCAGCGCAGAGGGACCAGCACAGAGGCAGGGACCAGCGCAAAGGGACCAGCACAGAGGGACCAGCACAGAGGGACCAGCGCACAGGCAGGGACCAGCGCAGAGGGACCAGCACAGAGGCAGGGACCAGCGCAGAGGGACCAGCACAGAGGGACCAGCGCACAGGCAGGGACCAGCGCAGAGGGACCAGCACAGAGGCAGGGACCAGCGCACAGGCAGGGACCAGCGCAGAGGGACCAGCACAGAGGCAGGGACCAGCGCACAGGCAGGGACCAGCGCACAGGCAGGGACCAGCGCACAGGCAGGGACCAGCGCACAGGCAGGGACCAGCGCCAGCTAATGCTGCCATCCATGACAAAGATCAAAACATTTTATGGATAAGAGCAGAAGAAATAGCAGCTGGGGGAGGCCATTCGGCCCTTTGAGCCCGCTCCACCATTCATTATGATCATGGCTGATCATCCGCATCAATAGCCTGATCCTACTTTCCTCCCATAGCCTTTGATCGCCTTCTCCCTAACTGCTATATCTAACTGCTTCTTGAAAAAATACAATGATTTGGCCTCAACTACTTCCTGTGGTAGCGAGTTCCACAGGCTGACCACTCTCTGCGTGGAGAGATTTCTCATCTCTGCCCTAAACGGTCTACCCTGTATCCTCAGACTGTGACCCCTGGTTCTGGACACACCCACCATCGGGAACATCCTTCCTGCATCGACCCTGTCCAGTCCTGTTAGAATTTTATAGGTTTCTATGAGATTCCCCCCTTACTCTTCTGAACTGCAGCAAATACAATCCTAACCAATTCATACTTTCCATATACACCAGTCCTGCCATCCCAGTAATCAGTCTGGTAAACCTTTGCTGCACTCCCTCTAGAGCAAGAACATCCTTCCTCGTATAAAGAGACCAAAACGGCACACAATACTCCAGGTGTGGCCTCACCAAGGCCCTGTATAATTGCAGCAACACATCCCTGATCCTTTACTCGAATCATCTCACAATGAAGGCCAACATACCATTTGCCTTCTTTACCACCTGCTGCACCTGCATGCTTACCTTCAGATGTACAGTACCCAATTCTTTTATTTCCAATTAAGGGGCAATTTGGCTTGGCCAATCCACCTACTCTGCACATCTTTAGGTTGTGGGGGTGAGACCCACACAGACTCGGGGAGAATGTGCAAACTCCACACGGACAGTGACCCGGGGCCGGGATCGAACCTGGGACCTCGGCACTGTGAGGCAGCAGTGCTAACCACTGTGCCACAGTGCTGCCTCCCCCCCCCCCCCCCAAAATCATTAATATATATTGTGAATAGCTGGGGTCTCAGCACCGATCCCTGCGGTACACCACTAGCCACTGCCTGCCATTTGTTCATATTCTATGTTTCCTGTCTGCTAACCAGTTTTCTATCCACTTTTTAAAGAATATTTTAATTGAGTTTTTAACGTTTTATATTGAAGGTTATAGAATAAAACAGAATCATTACATGCATGAACACAAATTACACCAACAGCTCTAGTTTTGATTCATGCATATAGAGTTTTATCTTACAGGGTGCAGATATTGAGGCCAAAATGCTGGTGGGGTTAGAAACAATGGAATAAGAGAAGAAAAAGAGAAATTTACAGAGAAAAACGGCAGCTGGGTCAGGCAGATGCCAGAGGCTCGCCGTCTGGATCAGTGGGGTCGATAGCTGACTGTGCCGGTCTGGATCAGTGGGGTCAGTGGGGTGGACAGCTGACTGTGCCGGTCTGGATCAGTGGGGTCAGTGGGGTCGGTAGCTGACTGTGCCGGTCTGGATCAGTGGGGTCAGTGGGGTCGATGGCTGACTGTGCCGGTCTGGATCAGTGGGGTCAGTGGGGTCGGTAGCTGACTGTGCCGGTCTGGATCAGTGGGGTCAGTGGGGTCGGTAGCTGACTGTGCCGGTCTGGATCAGTGGGGTCAGTGGGGTGGATAGCTGACTGTGCCGGTCTGGATCAGTGGGGTCAGTGGGGTGGATAGCTGACTGTGCCGGTCTGGATCAGTGGGGTCAGTGGGGTGGATAGCTGACTGTGCCGGTCTGGATCAGTGGGGTCGATAGCTGACTGTGCCGGTCTGGATCAGTGGGGTCGATAGCTGACTGTGCCGGTCTGGATCAGTGGGGTCATTGGGGTCGATGGCTGACTGTGCCGGTCTGGATCAGTGGGGTCAGTGGGGTCGATGGCTGACTGTGCCGGTCTGGATCAGTGGGGTCAATAGCTGACTGTGCCACCCAAAGAGGCAGCTTTTATATGGGAGATCCCGGTGTCAGCCCATAATGCTGAGCAGCTCCCCCCCACCCCCGCCTTGGTCGCCTCCTGAAAATGCTGTGCTCAAGGGGTGGTGGGGGGGTGGGTATGTCTGCTGGGTGGGCTCGGCACTCTCGCTTTTTCCTATTGTTCTCTCCTCCTGCGTTTCCTGTCTCTACCCACCTACCCTCCCCTGCTATCCCTCCCCTTTCCTGTCCTAGCTTTGCCCCCCCCCCCCCTCGTTATTAGTTGCTGGTTACAATCAGGTCTGGAATAAGATGGTGAACAGCCTCCTCCAATCCTTTGCCGTATTTAACTTTCTTGAGAAATTCTGTCTGGTCGGACAGCCAGTCTGCAGCCTTTGTTGGAGCTGCCCATCGCCAGCTGAGCAGGAATCTCTGGCGGGCGATCAGTGAGGCAAAGGCCAGGGAGTCCACCCCTCTCCCGTGAAGAGCTCTGGCTTTTCTGACACCCCAAGTGCCGCCCTTACTCCCACAACTCTGGACATGGCCTCGAAGAAGGACGTCCAGTCCCTGACAATTCTGAAGCAGGACCAGAACATGTGGGTGTGGTGGGCTGGGCCCCCCTGGCACCAATCACATTTGTCCTCCCCCTCTGGAAGAACCCACTTATTCTTCTCCCAGGTAGGTGTGCTCCGTGCAGCATCTTTAGTGATGCTGGCCTCAGCCCTGCGCACGTGGAGGTGAAAATTACCCAGTGTAGTCGTTCGCTCCAGAGCCCCCCCCCCCCCCCCCCCCCCCCCCAACTCCCTGCCCAGTTATTCCTCCCATTTTTCCCTTGTCTCATTCAGGATTGAGCATTCTATCCCAACACTTCCCACAATCCCGTCTGCATTCATTTTACACGCTAATCTCTTCTGCGGGACTTTGTCAAAAGTCTTCAGAAAGTCCAAATAAAAGACACCCACTGACTCCCCCTCATCAATTCTATCAGTTACGGGGCGGCACGTTGGCACAGTGGTTAGCACTGCTGCCTAACGGCGCCTAGGACCCGGGTTCGAACCCGGCTCTGGGTCACTGTCCGTGTGGAGTTTGCCCAGCCCTGCCTTTCCCTGCCCAGCCTTGCCCTGCCCTGCCCTGCCCTGCCTGCCCAGCCCTGCCCAGCCCTGCCCTGCCTGCCCAGCCTTGCCCTGCCCTGCCCTGCCCTGCCCAGCCTTGCCCTGCCCTGCCCTGCCCTGCCTGCCCTGCCCAGCCTTGCCCTGCCCTGCCCTGCCCTGCCTGCCCAGCCCTGCCCAGCCTTGCCTGCCCTGCCCTGCCCTGCCCAGCCCTGCCCTGCCCTGCCCTGCCCTGCCCTGCCCTGCCCTGCCTGCCCTGCCCTGCCTGCCCTGCCCTTCCTGCCTGCCCTGCCCTGCCCTGCCCTGCCCTGCCCTGCCCTGCCCTGCCCTGCCTGCCCTGCCCTGCCTGCCCTGCCCTTGCCCCTGCCTGCCCTGCCCTGCCCTGCCCTGCCTGCCCTGCCCTGCCTGCCCTGCCCCTGCCTGCCCTGCCCTGCCCTGCCCTGCCCTGCCCTGCCCTGCCCAGCCCAGCCCTGCCCTGCCCAGCCCAGCCCTGCCCAGCCCAGCCCTGCCTGCCCTGCCCTGCCCTGGCCCTGCCCTGCCCTGCCCTGCCCTGCCTGCCCTGCCCTGCCTGCCCTGCCCTTTCCTGCCTGCCCTGCCCTGCCCTGCCCTGCCCTGCCCTGCCCTGCCCTGCCAGCCCAGCCCAGCCCAGCCCTGCCCAGCCCTGCCCAGCCCAGCCCTGCCTTTCCCTGCCTGCCCTGCCCTGCCCTGCCCTTTCCTGCCTGCCCTGCCCTTTCCTGCCTGCCCAGCCCTGCCCTGCCCTGCCTGCCCTGCCCTGCCCTTTCCTGCCTGCCCAGCCCTGCCCTGCCTGCCCAGCCCTGCCCTGCCCTGCCCAGCCCTGCCCTGCCCTGCCTGCCCAGCCCTGCCCAGCCCTGCCCAGCCCTGCCCTGCCCTGCCCTGCCCTGCCCAGCCCTGCCCAGCCCTGCCCTGCCCAGCCCTGCCCTGCCCTGCCCAGCCCTGCCCTGCCCAGCCCTGCCCAGCCCTGCCCTGCCCTGCCCTGCCTTGCCCTGCCCTGCCCTGCCCTGCCCAGCCCTGCCCAGCCCTGCCCTGCCTGCCCTGCCCTGCCCTGCCCAGCCCTGCCCTGCCCAGCCCTGCCCAGCCTTGCCCAGCCCTGCCCAGCCTTGCCCAGCCTTGCCTGCCCTGCCCTGCCCAGCCTTGCCCTGCCCTGCCCAGCCCTGCCCAGCCCTGCCTGCCCTGCCCTGCCCTGCCCTGCCCAGCCCAGCCCTGCCCAGCCTTGCCCTGCCCTGCCCTGCCCTGCCCTGCCCTGCCCAGCCCAGCCCAGCCTTGCCCTGCCCTGCCCAGCCCTGCCCTGCCCTGCCCTGCCCAGCCCTGCCCAGCCCAGCCCTGCCCAGCCTTGCCCTGCCCTGCCCAGCCCTGCCCTGCCCAGCCCTGCCCAGCCCTGCCCAGCCTTGCCCTGCCCTGCCCAGCCCTGCCCTGCCCTGCCCAGCCTTGCCCTTTCCTGCCCTGCCCAGCCCTGCCCTGCCCTGCCCAGCCCTGCCCAGCCCAGCCCAGCCCTGCCCAGCCCTGCCCAGCCCTGCCTTGCCTGCCCTGCCTTGCCTGCCCTGCCCTGCCTTGCCTGCCCAGCCCTGCCCTGCCCAGCCCAGCCCAGCCCAGCCCTGCCCAGCCCAGCCCAGCCCAGCCCTGCCCAGCCCTGCCCTGCCCTGCCCAGCCCTTTCCTGCCCTTTCCTGCCTGCCCAGCCCTGCCCTGCCTGCCCTGCCCTGCCTGCCCTGCCCTGCCCTGCCCTGCCCTGCCCTGCCTGCCCAGCCCAGCCCTGCCCTGCCCTTTCCTGCCTGCCCTGCCTGCCCAGCCCTGCCCTGCCCTGCCCTGCCCAGCCCTGCCCTGCCTGCCCAGCCCAGCCCTGCCCAGCCCTGCCCAGCCCAGCCCTGCCCTGCCCTGCCTGCCCTGCCTGCCCTGCCTGCCCTGCCTGCCCTGCCCTGCCCAGCCCAGCCCTGCCCTGCCCTGCCCAGCCCTGCCCTGCCCAGCCCAGCCCTGCCCTGCCCTGTCCTGCTCTGCCTGCCCAGCCCAGCCCTGCCCTGCCCAGCCTTGCCCAGCCCTGCCTGCCCTGCCCTGCCCAGCCCAGCCCTGCCCTGCCCTTTCCTGCCTGCCCTGCCCTGCCCTTTCCTGCCTGCCCTGCCCAGCCCTGCCTGCCCTGCCCTGCCCAGCCCTGCCTTCCCTGCCCTGCCCTGCCCTGCCCTGCCCTGCCCAGCCCAGCCCAGCCCTGCCTGCCCTGCCCTGCCCTGCCCTTTCCTGCCTGCCCTGCCCTGCCCTGCCCTGCCCTGCCTGCCCTGCCCTGCCCTTTCCTGCCTGCCCTGCCCAGCCCTGCCTGCCCTGCCCTTTCCTGCCCTGCCCTTTCCTGCCTGCCCTGCCCAGCCCTGCCCTGCCCAGCCCAGCCCTGCCCAGCCCTGCCTGCCCTGCCCTTTCCTGCCCTGCCCTTTCCTGCCTGCCCAGCCCAGCCCTGCCCTTTCCTGCCCTGCCCTTTCCTGCCTGCCCAGCCCTGCCCTGCCCAGCCCAGCCCAGCCCTGCCCAGCCCTGCCCAGCCCAGCCCTGCCCAGCCCTGCCCTGCCCTTTCCTGTGCGAAACGTGAGTTCCAATTTATCTTTAAAATCAATTTTTGTTTTCCTCATTTTGGATCTAAATTCCTTTGCTTTTTCCTTCACAGTTTCTATTTCACCTTTAAGAAATGTCAACTTCCTCTTTTACAGATACTTTGTTAAATCCCTCGACACCAAAGGTTAAAAGCAAATTACTGCGGATGCTGGAATCTGAAAGGAAAGAGAAAATGCTGGAAAATCTCAGCAGGTCGGCAGCATCTGTCGGGAGAGAAAAGAGCCAACGTTTCGAGTCCGATGACAAAGAGTGGAGAGAGTGCGGAGGAGATTGACCAGGATGTTTCCTGGGCTGGAGCGTTCCAGCTGTGAAGAGAGGCTGATTAGGTTGGTCTTGTTTTCCTTGGAACTGAGAGGCTGAGGCAGGACCTGATTGGAAGTACAAAATGATGAGGGACATAGTGTCGCCACCCTGGTGTGGCCACGTCCCGATTTCAAAATGGACACTTGCAAATGTGGTGAATGTGTAACCACTGTAATTCACACTGTACATTACTGTGTCCCTGTGGGCTCTGTCTGGGAGCCGTTACCCGGCTCTGCCCACAGGGGGAGACGCGGAGCATGTACAGGGCTCCGCCTTTGGCTCCGTCCCCAGCAGGAAGTATAAGTGCTGCGGTCCTGCCAGTCCGCCCTCAGTTCAGCATAGTCGCAGGCAGGCTCAGTTGTAAGCCGATTTAAAGCCACAGTTTACTTCAACTCGTGTCTCTGAATGAATTAATGCTCGCATCAATTTAATCGCCTTAAAAACTACTATGGAATCAGCCCTCAAACCTGACCGACTGGAACTCGATCCACAGGCAGCAGAGGCAAAGGAAATATTTCTGCATTGGCTTCGGTGCTACAAGGCCGACCTCTCTGCGTCGACGACCTCCTCAGTTACACGTGAACAGAAACTCAGTCTTCTCCACGCACGGGTGAGCCATCGTATTTCAACTCAACTTAATGAAGCTGACTCTTACACCGAGGCCCTCGCGATGCTCGACCACCTGTACGTGCGGCCCGTGTACGAAGTCTACACGCGACACATCTTCACAACTCGCCGCCAGCGCCCTGGGGAGTCACTAGATGACTATCTACGTGACCTCAAAGCCCTAGCACGTGACTGTAACTTCCAGGCCGTGACAGCCACTCAGCACATGGAACTCGCCGTCCGAGACGTGTACGTTGCGGGGCTCTGATCAAACTATGTGCGGCAGCGTCTCCTTGAGAAAGGGGCCCAGGACCTGGAGGACACGGTAAAACTGACGCCCTCGCTGGAGGTCGCTTTCCAAAGCCTAACTGCGTTCTCGGCCGATCACGCGACCCCATCGTGGACCCTCCAACCAAAGGCTGCCCCAGGCCTGCGCCCACCCTGGTCACCCGCCCACCCTGGTCACCCGCCCACCCTGGTCACCCGCCCACCACGGAGGACTATGGTGCCATTTTTGTGGCCAGCCTCAACACCCCCGGCAGCAATGTCCGGCCCGCAACGCGACCTGCAGCAGCTGCAGGCGAATAGGGCGCTTTGCTAAGGTCTGCCTGGCCAAATCAAAAAACTCTAATCCTAACTCAAATACTCGCTCCTCCGACTCTCAGGCTCGCAGCCCCCGTAACGCGGCAGCGTGTGTGCCAACTCCACCTCCGCACAACATGTGTGACTCACGGGGGCCGCCATCTTGGCAATCCTCTTCCCTCGCCGCCCGCCACGTGTGATCAGCCATCTGGCCATCACCCGCTACCAACTCCAACAGTCATCGTGGGGCCGCTTCAGCATCGCCGACCACGCCGCCATCTACCCTCAACTCAGCGCCATCACCTTGGACCAGTCACGGCCCAAGCACCTCAAAAGCTCCATAATGGCGTCCTGGATCAATGGGTACGAGACACCGTGCCTCTTCGACTCCGGGAGCACCGAGAGCTTTGTTCACCCGGACCTGGTAAGACGCTGCTCGCTCCCGGTATTACCAACGCGGCAAACTATCTCCCTCGCCTCGGGGTCACACTCAGTCCAAATACAAGGGCGCATTACTGCGACTCTAACGATACAGGGCGCCGACTACACCAATTTCCAACTGTACATGCTCCCAGACCTCTGCGCCCCGCTCCTCCTAGGACTGGATTTCCAGTGTAACCTCAGGAGCCTCACACTCAGCTTCGGCGGGCCCCTGCCCCCTCTCACTATATGCAGCCTAGCAACCCTGAAAGTCGACCCCCCCCCTCCTCATTCTTCGCTAATCTCACTGCCAACTGCAAACCAGTGGCCACTCGCAGCAGGAGGTATAGTCTGCAGGACAGGGTGTTTATCAGATCCGAAGTCCAGCGTAGCTTACGTGAAGGAGTCATAGAGGCCAGTAACAGCCCCTGGAGAGCTCAGGTGGTGGTTGTCAAGACCGGGGAAAAGCTCCGGATGGTGGTTGATTACGCCAGACCATTAACCGGTTTACGCACCGTGATGTTACCCCCCTCCCCGGATTGCGGACATGGTAAATCAGATCCCACAGTACCGCGTGTTCTCCACGGTTGGATCTGAAGTCTGCATACCACCAGCTCCCAATCCGCCCGGAGGACCGCCACTTACACGGCGTTCGAGGCAGACGGCCGCTGTTCCATTTCCTCCGGGTTCCCTTCGGCGTCAACAAATGGGGTTTCGGTGTTCCAACGAGCAATGACCGAATGGGGACCAGTACGGGTGCTGCGGGCCACGTTTCCTCGTACTTGGATAACATCACCATCTGCGGCTATGACCAGCAGGACCCCGCCGCTAACCTCCATCGATTTCTCCAAACCGCCCAGAAACTCAATCTCACCTACAATACGGAGAATGCGTTTTCCGCACGACCAGGCTAGCCATCCTCGGCTATGTCGTGGAGAACGGGGTCCTGGGACCCGACCCCTGACCGTATGCGCCCCCTCTTACAGCTCCCTCTCCCTCACTGTCCCAGGGGCCCTCAAGAGGTGCCTCGGATTTTTTTCGTACTATGCCCAGTGGCTTCCCCCTAGTATGCGGACAAAGCCCGCTCACTATTTAAGGCCACACTCTTCCCACTGTCAGCCGAGGCTCGCCAGGCCTTCGACTGTATTAAGGCGGATATCGCTAAGGCTGCCATGAGTGCAATAGACGAGTCTGTCCCGTTCCAGGTGGAGAGCAACACCTTAGACATCGCTCTCGCTGCCACTCTGAACCAGGCAGGCAGGCCAGTAGCGTTCTTTTCCCGAACCCTCTCCTCTTCCGAACTTCGACACTCCTCAGTCGAAAAGGAAGCCAAGCCATTGTGGAAGCCGTACGGCACTGGAGGCACTACCTCGCTGGTAGGAGGTTTATCCTCATCACCGACCAGAGATCGGTTACCTTCATGTTGACAATTCGCAACGGGGCCAAATCAAAATGACAAATCTTGAGGTGGAGGATCGACACTCTCCACCTACAATTACGATATTGTATATCTCCTGGGAGCCTCAATGGAGCCTCTAGTGCCTGTCCCCGCGGAACATGCACCAGCGCGCAATACGACCAGTCTTCAGGCGATCCACAATGACATAAGAACATAAGAACTGGGAGCAGGAGTCGGCCATCTGGCCCTCGAGCCTGCTCCGCCATTCAATGAGATCTTGGCTGATCTTTTGTGGACTCAGCTCCACTTTCCGGCCCGAACACCATAACCCTTAATCCCTTTATTCTTCAAAAAACTATCTATATTTACCTTAAAACATGTAATGAAGGAGCCTCAACTGCTTCACTGGGCAAGGAATTCCATAGATTCACAACCCTTTGGGTGAAAGAAGTTCCTCCTAAACTCAGTCTCATTCTACTTCCCCTATTTTGAGGCTATGTCCCCTAGTTCTGCTGTCACCCGCCAGTGGAGGAACAACCTGCCCGCATCTATCCTATCTATTCCCTTCATAATTTTTAAATGTTTCTATAAGATCCCCCTTCATCCTTCTAAATTCCAACAAGTACAGTCCAGTCTACTCAACCTCTCCTCATAATCCAACCCCTTCAGCTCTGGGATTAACCTAGTGAATCTCCTCTGCACACCCTCCAGTGCCGTACGTCCTTTCTCAAGTAAGGAGACCAAAACTGAACACAATACTCCAGGTGTGGCCGCACTAACACCTTATACAATTGCAACATAACCTCCCTAGTCTTAAACTCCATCCCTCTAGCAATGAAGGACAAAATTCCATTTGCCTTCTTAATCACTGTTGCACCTGTAAACCAACTTTCTGTGACTCATGCACTAGCACACCCAGGTCTCTCTGCACAGCGGCATGCTTTAATATTTTATCGTTTAAATAATAATCCCGTTTGCTGTTATTCCTACCAAAATGGATAACCTCACATTTGTCAACATTGTATTCCATCTGCCAGACCCTAGCCCATTCACTTAACCTTCCAAATCCCTCTGCAGACTTCCAGTATCCTCTGCACTTTTTGCTTTACCACTCATCTTAGTGTCATCTGCAAACTTGGACACATTGCCCTTGGTCCCCAACTCCAATCATCTATGTAAATTGTGAACAATTGTGGGCCCAACACTGATCCCTGAGGGACACCACAGCTACTGATTGCCAACCAGAGAAACACCCATTAATCCCCACTCATTGCTTTCTATTAATTAACCAATCCTCTATCCATGCTACTACTTTACCCTTAATGCCATGCATCTTTATCTTATGCAGCAACCTTTTGTGTGGCACTTTGTCAAAGGCTTCCTGGAATCCAGATATACCACATCCTCGGCTCCTCGTTATCTACTGCACTGGTAATGTCCTCAAAAAATTCCACTAACTTAGTTAGGCATGACCTGCCCTTTACGAACCCATGCTGCGTCTGCCCAATGGGACACTTTCTATCCAGATGCCTCGCTATTTCTTCCTTGATGATAGATTCCAGCATCTTCCCTACTACCGAAGTTAAGCTCACTGGCCTATAATTCCTGCTTTCTGCCTACCTCCTTTTTTAAACAGTGGTTCACATTTGCTATTTCCAATCCACCGGGACCACCCCAGAGTCTAGTGAATTTTGGTAAATTATCACTAGTGCATCTGCAATTTCCCTAGCCATTTCTTTTAGCACTCTGGGATGCTTCCATCAGGGCCAGGAGACTTGTCTACC
>NC_052162.1:482149-508731 GCF_902713615.1 Scyliorhinus canicula
CTACACTGATCTCCAGCTGTCTGCAAACTACACTGATCTCCCAGCTGTCTGCAAACTACACTGATCTCCCAGCTGTCTGCAAACTACACTGATCTCCCAGCTGTCTGCAAACTACACTGATCTTCCAGCTGTCTGCAAACTACACTGATCTCCCAGCTGTCTGCAAACTACACTGATCTCCCAGCTGTCTGCAAACTACACTGATCTCCCAGCTGTCTGCAAACTACACTGATCTCCAGCTGTCTGCAAACTACACTGATCTCCAGCTGTCTGCACACTACACTGATCTCCCAGCTGTCTGCACACTACACTGATCTTCCAACTGTCTGCAAACTACACTGATCTCCCAGCTGTCTGCAAACTACACTGATCTCCACTGTCTGCAAACTACACTGATCTTCCAGCTGTCTGCAACTACACTGATCTCCCAGCTGTCTGCAGACTACACTGATCTCCCAGCTGTCTGCAACTACACTGATCTCCACTGTCTGCAAACTACACTGATCTCCCAGCTGTCTGCAGACTACACTGATCTCCCAGCTGTCTGCACACTACACTGATCTTCCAGCTGTCTGCACTCTACACTGATCTCCCAGCTGTCTGCACACTACAATCTTCCAGCTGTGCACACTACACTGATCCCCAGCTGTCTGCACACTACACTGATCTCCCAGCTGCCTGCAAACTACACTGATCTCCCAGCTGTCTGCACACTACACTGATCTCCAGCTGTTTGCACACTACACTGATCTCCCAGCTGTCTGCAAACTACACTGATCTCCCAGCTGTCTGCAAACTACACTGATCTTCCAGCTGTCTGCAAACTACACTGATCTTCCAGCTGTCTGCAAACTACACTGATCTCCCAGCTGTCTGCAGACTACACTGATCTCCCAGCTGTCTGCAAACTACACTGATCTCCCAGCTGTCTGCAAACTACACTGATCTTCCGCTGTCTGCAAACTACACTGATCTCCCAGCTGTCTGCACACTACACTGATCTCCCAGCTGTCTGCACACTACACTGATCTTCCAACTGTCTGCACACTACACTGATCTCCCAGCTGTCTGCAAACTACACTGATCTTCCAACTGTCTGCAAACTACACTGATCTTCCAGCTGTCTGCAAACTACACTGATCTCCCAGCTGTCTGCAGACTACACTGATCTCCCAGCTGTCTGCACACTACACTGATCTACCAACTGTCTGCAAACTACACTGATCTCCCAGCTGTCTGCAGACTACACTGATCTTCCAACTGTCTGCACTCTACACTGATCTCCAGCTGTCTGCAAACTACACTGATCTTCCAGCTGTCTGCAAACTACACTGATCTCCCAGTTGTCTGCAAACTACACTGATCTCCCAGTTGTCTGCAAACTACACTGATCTCCCAGCTGTTGCAAACTACACTGATCTCCCAGCTCCAAAAAATCAACGCTGATTTTATGCTAACCGGCAGAATCTCCTTTGCTGTTTCCTGCACTTCTGTGATGCAATGACTATGGGACATCCAGAGACTTTGTGCTGAAACCTCTTCTGCTGGAACAATCTGTTGGACTGTGCCTCTGTGTTTGGAGACGGAGCAGTGAAGAAAATTTCAATCCCCTTAATCATTCCTGTTTCCTTTTAAATTTATTGTAGAGGAAACTGGTTCCTTTCCCATCTTATCGCAACTCCCGATTATTGAGACTACTTAAAAGTACCATCAGAAAACGCCTAATATTACAATCCTGGTTTTGCGAGTTCTATATGTAATCGCAGGAGGCTTATAATATTGGGGAAGTTCCAATTTTAATGCACGGTGTCACGACACGCACCAAATTTTCTGTGACCACTATATCAGTTTGGATGTGGTTTTTGGAAGTTCTCAAACATAATCTGATTGGTTGCTCATTATTTTGTGAGGTTTACCGTAAAGGTGCTGAAATGATTATTTTCTTTGGCTTTACCTCTGAACATTCACATTACTTTCAATTATATTGCCTCTGGAGATGGTTAACAAATTATGGAATTAATATTGTCACTTTTGGAAACTTTTCAAGACAGCGAAAAGCACTAATTCAGATGTGGTTGCAGTCGGCCCCCAGGGGTTCTGCACTTTTAATCTGCCGTCTAAATCACCTTTCATGAGAGATTCTGCAGTTGACTGAAGTACACTATGTATTTACACTATGTATTTACACTATGTATTTACACTATGTATTTACACTATGTATTTACACTATGTATTTACACTATGTATTTACACTATGTATTTACACGTACCTTTCGCAGCTGGTGTACATTTTAGCAATATGTTTAGCATCACTGAAAATGCTCCACAGCCATTTGAAACATTGATGTTTACTGCATGAACCTGGTGTATATATAAATAGTTACTCACATACAGCATCACATTTTTATACAAGGTGCCTCAATTCATTTTAATAATTAAAAGATCATTAACGTTAACTGCAGAACCAGGGTGTTAAATAATGCTGTGTACATATGGTTTGGAAAATCCAATTGATGTGGTGGGGTTTTCATATTTCCATGTGACATAAAGGAAATCAGTTTATAATTCAGCTCATGTTTTGCTTAGTAATGTTAAAATAAATTGTTTTCAGTGAACAAATAATTAAAAGTATTGGTGCAGTTCGCCAGTTTTATTTCAGATACTTTAAATAGTCCAGTCTTTTATTCCTGTTTCGGTTACAAATGTTTGCGCTGCCTACACTCGTGTTCACAATCACAGGCACATGTTCACTTAAATTGCACATTTATTCTCATGTGCACACACTCATTCAATGTAGGTAGCTGTTTACACATATCAGAAATATGCTCATTATCAAGCCTCTCACTCCCCTCTCACACTCATCAAAACAATAAAAATGCATGGAAGGCAGTGTTACCCCCTGGATAGCAGATTAGAGGCGATGCATCAACATTAGTCATACTGGGCCTTCATCATTCAGATGTCAAAAATGCTTCCAGGGCAGATGCAGGAACGTGTTTGCCCAGGTTGGAGTGGCTAGAACCAGGGGACAGATTCTCGGAGTAAGTGTGTGGTGAATGTGTAACCACTATAATTCACACTGTACATTACTGTGTCCCTGTGGGCTCTGTCTTTGAGCCTCTGCCCACAGGGGGAGATGAGGAGCTTGTACAGGGCTCCGCCCCCAGCAGGAAGTGTAAGTGCTGCGGTCCTGCGAGTCCGCCCTTAGTTCAGCACAGTCGCAGGCAGGCTCAGTTGTAAGCCGATTAAAGCCACAGTTTACTCCAACTCGTGTCTCTGAGTGAATTGATGGTCGCATCAAAGTGTTGGGCCACTTCGGACTGAGATAAAGAGGAAATTCTTCATCAAGGGTGGTAACCTTTAGAATTCTCTTCCCCAGGGTCTATGGAGACTCCATTGCACCAACCAGAGGCAGGGACCAGCGCAAAGGGACCAGCGCAGAGGCAGGGACCAGCGCAGAGGGAAGGACCAGCGCAAAGGGACCAGCGCAGAGGGAAGGACCAGCGCAAAGGGACCAGTGCAGAGGGAAGGACCAGCGCAAAGGGACCAGTGCAGAGGGAAGGACCAGCGCAAAGGGACCAGCACAGAGGCAGGGACCAGCGCAGAGGGACCAGTGCAGAGGCAGGGACCAGCGCAGAGGGACCAGCACAGCTGCAGGGACCAGTGCAGAGGCAGGGACCAGCGCAAAGGGACCAGTGCAGAGGCAGGGACCAGCGCAGAGGGACCAGTGCAGAGGGAAGGACCAGCGCAAAGGGACCAGCACAGAGGCAGGGACCAGTGCAGAGGGACCAGTGCAGAGGCAGGGACCAGCGCAGAGGGACCAGTGCAGAGGGAAGGACCAGCGCAAAGGGACCAGCACAGAGGCAGGGACCAGCGCAGAGGGACCAGCGCAAAGGGACCAGTGCAGAGGCAGGGACCAGCGCAAAGGGACCAGCGCAAAGGGACCAGCACAGAGGCAGGGACCAGCGCAGAGGGACCAGCACAGAGGCAGGGACCAGCGCAGAGGCAGGGACCAGCGCACAGGCAGGGACCAGCGCACAGGCAGGGACCAGCGCACAGGCAGGGACCAGCGCAGAGGGACCAGCACAGAGGGACCAGCACAGAGGCAGGGACCAGCGCAGAGGCAGGGCCAGCGCAGAGGCAGGGACCAGCGCACCGGCAGGGACCAGCACAGAGGCAGGGACCAGCGCACAGGCAGGGACCAGCACAGAGGGACCAGCACAGAGGCAGGGACCAGCGCAGAGGGACCAGCACAGAGGCAGGGACCAGCGCAGAGGCAGGGCCAGCGCAGAGGCAGGGACCAGCGCAACGGCAGGGACCAGCACAGAGGCAGGGACCAGCGCACAGGCAGGGACCAGCACAGAGGCAGGGACCAGCGCAGAGGGACCAGCGCACAGGCAGGGACCAGCACAGAGGCAGGGACCAGCGCACCGGCAGGGACCAGCGCAGAGGGACCAGCGCACAGGCAGGGACCAGCGCACAGGCAGGGACCAGCGCACAGGCAGGGACCAGCGCACAGGCAGGGACCAGCGCACAGGCAGGGACCAGCGCACAGGCAGGGACCAGCGCAGAGGGACCAGCGCACAGGCAGGGACCAGCGCAGAGGGACCAGCGCACAGGCAGGGACCAGCGCAGAGGGACCAGCGCACAGGCAGGGACCAGCGCACAGGCAGGGACCAGCACAGAGGCAGGGACCAGCGCAGAGGGACCAGCGCACAGGCAGGGACCAGCACAGAGGCAGGGACCAGCGCACAGGCAGGGACCAGCAAAGAGGCAGGGACCAGCGCAGAGGCAGGGACCAGCGCACAGGCAGGGACCAGCGCACAGGCAGGGACCAGCGCACAGGCAGGGACCAGCGCACAGGCAGGGACCAGCGCAGAGGGACCAGCGCACAGGCAGGGACCAGCGCAGAGGGACCAGCACAGAGGCAGGGACCAGCGCACAGGCAGGGACCAGCGCAGAGGGACCAGCACAGAGGGACCAGCGCACAGGCAGGGACCAGCGCAGAGGGACCAGCACAGAGGCAGGGACCAGCGCACAGGCAGGGACCAGCGCAGAGGGACCAGCACAGAGGCAGGGACCAGCGCACAGGCAGGGACCAGCGCACAGGCAGGGACCAGCGCACAGGCAGGGACCAGCGCACAGGCAGGGACCAGCGCCAGCTAATGCTGCCATCCATGACAAAGATCAAAACATTTTATGGATAAGAGCAGAAGAAATAGCAGCTGGGGGAGGCCATTCGGCCCTTTGAGCCCGCTCCACCATTCATTATGATCATGGCTGATCATCCGCATCAATAGCCTGATCCTACTTTCCTCCCATAGCCTTTGATCGCCTTCTCCCTAACTGCTATATCTAACTGCTTCTTGAAAAATACAATGATTTGGCCTCAACTACTTCCTGTGGTAGCGAGTTCCACAGGCTGACCACTCTCTGCGTGGAGAGATTTCTCATCTCTGCCCTAAACGGTCTACCCTGTATCCTCAGACTGTGACCCCTGGTTCTGGACACACCCACCATCGGGAACATCCTTCCTGCATCGACCCTGTCCAGTCCTGTTAGAATTTTATAGGTTTCTATGAGATTCCCCCCTTACTCTTCTGAACTGCAGCAAATACAATCCTAACCAATTCATACTTTCCATATACACCAGTCCTGCCATCCCAGTAATCAGTCTGGTAAACCTTTGCTGACCTCCCTCTAGAGCAAGAACATCCTTCCTCGTATAAAGAGACCAAAACGGCACACAATACTCCAGGTGTGGCCTCACCAAGGCCCTGTATAATTGCAGCAACACATCCCTGATCCTTTACTCGAATCATCTCACAATGAAGGCCAACATACCATTTGCCTTCTTACCACCTGCTGCACCTGCATGCTTACCTTCAGATGTACAGTACCCAATTCTTTTATTTCCAATTAAGGGGCAATTTGGCTTGGCCAATCCACCTACTCTGCACATCTTTAGGTTGTGGGGGTGAGACCCACACAGACTCGGGGAGAATGTGCAAACTCCACACGGACAGTGACCCGGGGCCGGGATCGAACCTGGGACCTCGGCACTGTGAGGCAGCAGTGCTAACCACTGTGCCACAGTGCTGCCTCCCCCCCCCCCCCCCCCCAAAATCATTAATATATATTGTGAATAGCTGGGGTCTCAGCACCGATCCCTGCGGTACACCACTAGCCACTGCCTGCCATTTGTTCATATTCTATGTTTCCTGTCTGCTAACCAGTTTTCTATCCACTTTTTAAAGAATATTTTAATTGAGTTTTTAACGTTTATATTGAAGGTTATAGAATAAAACAGAATCATTACATGCATGAACACAAATTACACCAACAGCTCTAGTTTTGATTCATGCATATAGAGTTTTATCTTACAGGGTGCAGATATTGAGGCCAAAATGCTGGTGGGGTTAGAAACAATGGAATAAAGAGAAGAAAAAGAGAAATTTACAGAGAAAAACGGCAGCTGGGTCAGGCAGATGCCAGAGGCTCGCCGTCTGGATCAGTGGGGTCGATAGCTGACTGTGCCGGTCTGGATCAGTGGGGTCAGTGGGGTGGACAGCTGACTGTGCCGGTCTGGATCAGTGGGGTCAGTGGGGTCGGTAGCTGACTGTGCCGGTCTGGATCAGTGGGGTCAGTGGGGTCGATGGCTGACTGTGCCGGTCTGGATCAGTGGGGTCAGTGGGGTCGGTAGCTGACTGTGCCGGTCTGGATCAGTGGGGTCAGTGGGGTCGGTAGCTGACTGTGCCGGTCTGGATCAGTGGGGTCAGTGGGGTGGATAGCTGACTGTGCCGGTCTGGATCAGTGGGGTCAGTGGGGTGGATAGCTGACTGTGCCGGTCTGGATCAGTGGGGTCGATAGCTGACTGTGCCGGTCTGGATCAGTGGGGTCATTGGGGTCGATGGCTGACTGTGCCGGTCTGGATCAGTGGGGTCAGTGGGGTCGATGGCTGACTGTGCCGGTCTGGATCAGTGGGGTCAATAGCTGACTGTGCCACCCAAAGAGGCAGCTTTTATATGGGAGATCCCGGTGTCAGCCCATAATGCTGAGCAGCTCCCCCCCACCCCCGCCTTGGTCGCCTCCTGAAAATGCTGTGCTCGAGGGGTGGTGGGGGGTGGGTATGTCTGCTGGGTGGGCTCGGCACTCTCGCTTTTTCCTATTGTTCTCTCCTCCTGCGTTTCCTGTCTCTACCCACCTACCCTCCCCTGCTATCCCTCCCCCTTTCCTGTCCTAGCTTTGCCCCCCCCCCCCCTCGTTATTAGTTGCTGGTTACAATCAGGTCTGGAATAAGATGGTGAACAGCCTCCTCCAATCCTTTGCCGTATTTAACTTTCTTGAGAAATTCTGTCTGGTCGGACAGCCAGTCTGCAGCCTTCGTTGGAGCTGCCCATCGCCAGCTGAGCAGGAATCTCTGGCGGGCGATCAGTGAGGCAAAGGCCAGGGAGTCCACCCCTCTCCCGTGAAGAGCTCTGGCTTTTCTGACACTCCAAGTGCCGCCCTTACTCCCACAACTCTGGACATGGCCTCGAAGAAGGACGTCCAGTCCCTGACAATTCTGAAGCAGGACCAGAACATGTGGGTGTGGTGGGCCGGGCCCCCCTGGCACCAATCACATTTGTCCTCCCCCTCTGGAAGAACCCACTTATTCTTCTCCCAGGTAGGTGTGCTCCGTGCAGCATCTTTAGTGATGCTGGCCTCAGCCCTGCGCACGTGGAGGTGAAAATTACCCAGTGTAGTCGTTCGCCTCCAGAGCCCCCCCCCCCCCCCCCCCCCCCCAACTCCCTGCCCAGTTATTCCTCCCATTTTTCCCTTGTCTCATTCAGGATTGAGCATTCTATCCCAACACTTCCCACAATCCCGTCTGCATTCATTTTACACGCTAATCTCTTCTGCGGGACTTTGTCAAAAGTCTTCAGAAAGTCCAAATAAAAGACACCCACTGACTCCCCCTCATCAATTCTATCAGTTACGGGGCGGCACGTTGGCACAGTGGTTAGCACTGCTGCCTAACGGCGCCTAGGACCCGGGTTCGAACCCGGCTCTGGGTCACTGTCCGTGTGGAGTTTGCCCAGCCCTGCCTTTCCCTGCCCAGCCCTGCCCAGCCCTGCCCAGCCCTGCCCTGCCCTGCCCTGCCCAGCCCTGCCTTTCCCTGCCTGCCCTGCCCAGCCCAGCCCTGCCCAGACCCTGCCCTGCCCTGCCCAGCCTTGCCCTGCCCTGCCCTGCCCAGCCTTGCCCTGCCCTGCCCTGCCCTGCCTTGCCCTGCCCTGCCTTGCCCTGCCCAGCCCTGCCCAGCCTTGCCCTGCCCTGCCCTGCCTGCCCAGCCCTGCCCAGCCCAGCCCTGCCCTGCCCAGCCCTGCCCTGCCCAGCCCTGCCCGCCCAGCCCTGCCCTGCCCAGCCCTGCCCTGCCTGCCCTGCCTTGCCTGCCTGCCCTGCCTGCCCTGCCCTGCCTGCCCTTTCCTGCCTGCTGCCCTTCCTGCCTGCCCTGCCCTTTCCTGCCTGCCCAGCCCTGCCCTGCCTGCCCTGCCCTGCCCTGCCCTGCCCTGCCCTGCCTTGCCCAGCCCAGCCCAGCCCTGCCCTGCCCTGCCCTGCCCAGCCCTGCCTGCCCAGCCCAGCCCTGCCCTGCCCTGCCTTGCCCTGCCCTGCCTTGCCTGCCCTGCCCTGCCCTGCCCTGCCCTGCCCAGCCCTGCCCAGCCTTGCCCAGCCCTGCCCAGCCCTGCCCTGCCCAGCCCTGCCCAGCCTTGCCCAGCCCTGCCCAGCCCTGCCCTGCCCAGCCCAGCCCTGCCTGCCCTGCCCTGCCCAGCCCTGCCCAGCCCTGCCCAGCCCTGCCCAGCCCTGCCCTGCCCTGCCCTGCCCTGCCTGCCCTGCCCTGCCCTGCCCAGCCCTGCCCTGCCCTGCCCAGCCCAGCCCTGCCTTGCCCTGCCCTGCCCAGCCCTGCCCTGCCCTGCCCTGCCCTACCCTGCCCAGCCCTGCCCTGCCCTGCCCTGCCCAGCCCAGCCCTGCCTGCCCTGCCCTGCCCAGCCCAGCCCTGCCCTGCCCTGCCTGCCCTGCCCAGCCCTGCCCTGCCCAGCCCTGCCCAGCCCTGCCCTGCCCTGCCCAGCCCTGCCCTGCCCAGCCTTGCCCTGCCCTGCCCTGCCTTGCCTGCCCTGCCCTGCCTTGCCTGCCCTGCCTTGCCTGCCCTGCCCTGCCCTGCCCTGCCCAGCCCAGCCCAGCCCAGCCCTGCCCAGCCCTGCCCTGCCCAGCCCAGCCCTGCCTGCCCTGCCCAGCCCAGCCCTGCCTGCCCTGCCCAGCCCTGCCCTGCCCAGCCCTTTCCTGCCCTTTCCTGCCTGCCCAGCCCTGCCCTGCCTGCCCTGCCCTGCCTGCCCTGCCCTGCCCTGCCCTTTCCTGCCTGCCCTGCCTGCCCTGCCCTGCCCTGCCCTGCCTGCCCTGCCCTGCCCTGCCCTGCCTGCCCAGCCCAGCCCTGCCCTGCCCTGCCTGGCCTGCCCTGCCCTGCCCTGCCCTTTCCTGCCTGCCCTGCCTGCCCTGCCCTGCCCTGCCCTGCCTGCCCTGCCCTGCCCTGCCCTGCCTGCCCAGCCCAGCCCTGCCTGCCCTGCCCTGCCCTGCCCTTTCCTGCCTGCCCTGCCCTGCCCTGCCCTGCCTGCCCTGCCCTGCCCTTTCCTGCCTGCCCTGCCCAGCCCTGCCTGCCCTGCCCTGCCCAGCCCTGCCTTCCCTGCCCTGCCCTGCCCTTTCCTGCCTGCCCTGCCTGCCCAGCCCAGCCCTGCCCAGCCCAGCCCAGCCCAGCCCTGCCCTGCCCTGCCCAGCCCTGCCCTGCCCTTTCCTGCCCAGCCCTGCCCTTTCCTGTGCGAAACGTGAGTTCCAATTTATCTTTAAAATCAATTTTTGTTTTCCTCATTTTGGATCTAAATTCCTTTGCTTTTTCCTTCACAGTTTCTATTTCACCTTTAAGAAATGTCAACTTCCTCTTTTACAGATACTTTGTTAAATCCCTCGACACCAAAGGTTAAAAGCAAATTACTGCGGATGCTGGAATCTGAAAGGAAAGAGAAAATGCTGGCAAATCTCAGCAGGTCGGCAGCATCTGTCGGGAGAGAAAAGAGCCAACGTTTCGAGTCCGATGACAAAGAGTGGAGAGAGTGCGGAGGAGATTGACCAGGATGTTTCCTGGGCTGGAGCGTTCCAGCTGTGAAGAGAGGCTGATTAGGTTGGTCTTGTTTTCCTTGGAACTGAGAGGCTGAGGCAGGACCTGATTGGAAGTACAAAATGATGAGGGACATAGTGTCGCCACCCTGGTGTGGCCACGTCCCGATTTCAAAATGGACACTTGCAAATGTGGTGAATGTGTAACCACTGTAATTCACACTGTACATTACTGTGTCCCTGTGGGCTCTGTCTGTGAGCCGTTACCCGGCTCTGCCCACAGGGGGAGACGCGGAGCATGTACAGGGCTCCGCCTTTGGCTCCGTCCCCAGCAGGAAGTATAAGTGCTGCGGTCCTGCCAGTCCGCCCTCAGTTCAGCATAGTCGCAGGCAGGCTCAGTTGTAAGCCGATTAAAGCCACAGTTTACTTCAACTCGTGTCTCTGAATGAATTAATGCTCGCATCAATTTAATCGCCTTAAAAACTACTATGGAATCAGCCCTCAAACCTGACCGACTGGAACTCGATCCACAGGCCGCAGAGGCAAAGGAAATATTTCTGCATTGGCTTCGGTGCTACAAGGCCGACCTGGCTGCGTCGACGACCTCCTCAGTTACACGTGAACAGAAACTCAGTCTTCTCCACGCACGGGTGAGCCATCGTATTTCAACTCAACTTAATGAAGCTGACTCTTACACCGAGGCCCTCGCGATGCTCGACCGCCTGTACGTGCGGCCCGTGTACGAAGTCTACACGCGACACATCTTCACAACTCGCCGCCAGCGCCCTGGGGAGTCGCTAGATGACTATCTACGTGACCTCAAAGCCCTAGCACGTGACTGTAACTTCCAGGCCGTGACAGCCACTCAGCACATGGAACTCGCCGTCCGAGACGTGTACGTTGCGGGGCTCTGATCAAACTATGTGCGGCAGCGTTTCCTTGAGAAAGGGGCCCAGGACCTGGAGGACACGGTAAAACTGACGCCCTCGCTAGAGGTCGCTTTCCAAAGCCTAACTGCGTTCTCGGCCGATCACGCGACCCCATCGTGGACCCTCCAACCAAAGACTGCCCCAGGCCTGCGCCGCGCGGCCACCCGCCCACCACGGAGGACTATGGTGCCATTTTTGTGGCCAGCCTCAACACCCCCGGCAGCAATGTCCGGCCCGCAACGCGACCTGCAGCAGCTGCAGGCGAATAGGGCGCTTTGCTAAGGTCTGCCTGGCCAAATCAAAAAACTCTAATCCTAACTCAAATACTCGCTCCTCCGACTCTCAGGCTCGCAGCCCCCGTAACGCGGCAGCGTGTGTGCCAACTCCACCTCCGCACAACATGTGTGACTCACGGGGGCCGCCATCTTGGCAATCCTCTTCCTCGCCGCCCGCCACGTGTGATCAGCCATCTTGGCCATCACCCGCTACCCAACTCCAACAGTCATCGTGGGGCCGCTTCAGCATCGCCGACCACGCCGCCATCTACCCTCAACTCAGCGCCATCACCTTGGACCAGTCACGGCCCAAGCACCTCAAAAGCTCCATAATGGCCGTCTGGATCAATGGGTACGAGACACCGTGCCTCTTCGACTCCGGGAGCACCGAGAGCTTTGTTCACCCGGACCTGGTAAGGCGCTGCTCGCTCCCGATATTCCCAACGCGGCAAACTATCTCCCTCGCCTCGGGGTCACACTCAGTCCAAATACAAGGGTGCATTACTGCGACTCTAACGATACAGGGCGCCGACTACACCAATTTCCAACTGTACGTGCTCCCAGACCTCTGCGCCCCGCTCCTCCTAGTACTGGATTTCCAGTGTAACCTCAGGAGCCTCACACTCAGCTTCGGCGGGCCCCTGCCCCCTCTCACTATATGCAGCCTAGCAACCCTGAAAGTCGACCCCCCCCTCCTCATTCTTCGCTAATCTCACTGCCAACTGCAAACCAGTGGCCACTCGCAGCAGGCGGCACAGCCTGCAGGACAGGGCCACCCGCAGCAGGCGGTACAGCCTGCAGGACAGGGTGTTTATCAGATCCGAAGTCCAGCGTAGCTTACGTGAAGGAGTCATAGAGGCCAGTAACAGCCCCTGGAGAGCTCAGGTGGTGGTTGTCAAGACCGGGGAAAAGCTCCGGATGGTGGTTGATTACAGCCAGACCATTAACCGGTTTACGCACCTTGATGTGTACCCCCTCCCCCGGATTGCGGACATGGTAAATCAGATCCCACAGTACCGCGTGTTCTCCACGGTGGATCTGAAGTCTGCATACCACCAGCTCCCAATCCGCCCGGAGGACCGCCACTACACGGCGTTCGAGGCAGACGGCCGCCTGTTCCATTTCCTCCGGGTTCCCTTCGGCGTCACAAATGGGGTTTCGGTGTTCCAACGAGCAATGGACCGAATGGTGGACCAGTACGGGCTGCGGGCCACGTTTCCGTACTTGGATAACATCACCATCTGCGGCTATGACCAGCAGGACCACGACGCTAACCTCCATCGATTTCTCCAAACCGCCCAGAAACTCAATCTCACCTACAATACGGAGAAATGCGTTTTCCGCACGACCAGGCTAGCCATCCTCGGCTATGTCGTGGAGAACGGGGTCCTGGGACCCGACCCTGACCGTATGCGCCCCCTCTTACAGCTCCCTCTCCCTCACTGTCCCAGGGCCCTCAAGAGGTGCCTCGGATTTTTTTCGTACTATGCCCAGTGGCTTCCCCTAGTATGCGGACAAAGCCCGCTCACTATTTAAGGCCACACTCTTCCCACTGTCAGCCGAGGCTCGCCAGGCCTTCGACTGTATTAAGGCGGATATCGCTAAGGCTGCCATGAGTGCAATAGACGAGTCTGTCCCGTTCCAGGTGGAGAGCAACACCTTAGACATCGCTCTCGCTGCCACTCTGAACCAGGCAGGCAGGCCAGTAGCGTTCTTTTCCCGAACCCTCTCCTCTTCCGAACTTCGACACTCCTCAGTCGAAAAGGAAGCCCAAGCCATTGTGGAAGCCGTACGGCACTGGAGGCACTACCTCGCTGGTAGGAGGTTTATCCTCATCACCGACCAGAGATCGGTACCTTCATGTTTGACAATTCGCAACGGGGCAAAATCAAAAATGACAAAATCTTGAGGTGGAGGATCGAACTCTCCACCTACAATTACGATATTGTATATCGTCCTGGGAAGCTCAATGAGCCTCTAGATGCCCTGTCCCGCGGCACATGCACCAGCGCGCAATACGACCGTCTTCAGGCGATCCACAATGACATAAGAACATAAGAACTGGGAGCAGGAGTCGGCCATCTGGCCCCTCGAGCCTGCTCCGCCATTCAATGAGATCTTGGCTGATCTTTTGTGGACTCAGCTCCACTTTCCGGCCCGAACACCATAACCCTTAATCCCTTTATTCTTCAAAAAACTATCTATCTTTACCTTAAAAACATGTAATGAAGGAGCCTCAACTGCTTCACTGGGCAAGGAATTCCATAGATTCACAACCCTTTGGGTGAAGAAGTTCCTCCTAAACTCAGTCCTCATTCTACTTCCCCTTATTTTGAGGCTATGTCCCCTAGTTCTGCTGTCACCCGCCAGTGGAAACAACCTGCCCGCATCTATCCTATCTATTCCCTTCATAATTTTAAATGTTTCTATAAGATCCCCCTTCATCCTTCTAAATTCCAACAAGTACAGTCCCAGTCTACTCAACCTCTCCTCATAATCCAACCCCTTCAGCTCTGGGATCAACCTAGTGAATCTCCTCTGCACACCCTCCAGTGCCAGTATGTCCTTTCTCAAGTAAGGAGACCAAAACTGAACACAATACTCCAGGTGTGGCCGCACTAACACCTTATACAATTGCAACATAACCTCGCTAGTCTTAAACTCCATCCCTCTAGCAATGAAGGACAAAATTCCATTTGCCTTCTTAATCACCTGTTGCACCTGTAAACCAACTTTCTGTGACTCATGCACTAGCACACCCAAGTCTCTCTGAACAGCGGCATGCTTTAATATTTTATCGTTTAAATAATAATCCCGTTTGCTGTTATTCCTACCAAAATGGATAACCTCACATTTGTCAACATTGTATTCCATCTGCCAGACCCTAGCCCATTCACTTAACCTATCCAAATCCCTCTGCAGACTTCCAGTATCCTCTGCACTTTTTGCTTTACCACTCATCTTAGTGTCATCTGCAAACTTGGACACATTGCCCTTGGTCCCCAACTCCAAATCATCTATGTAAATTGTGAACAATTGTGGGCCCAACACTGATCCCTGAGGGACAACACTAGCTACTGATTGCCAACCAGAGAAACACCCATTAATCCCCACTCATTGCTTTCTATTAATTAACCAATCCTCTATCCATGCTACTACTTTACCCTTAATGCCATGCATCTTTATCTTATGCAGCAACCTTTTGTGTGGCACTTTGTCAAAGGCTTCCTGGAAATCCAGATATACCACATCCATCGGCTCCTCGTTATCTACTGCACTGGTAATGTCCTCAAAAAATTCCACTAACTTAGTTAGGCATGACCTGCCCTTTACGAACCCATGCTGCGTCTGCCCAATGGGACACTTTCTATCCAGATGCCTCGCTATTTCTTCCTTGATGATAGATTCCAGCATCTTCCCTACTACCGAAGTTAAGCTCACTGGCCTATAATTTCCTGCTTTCTGCCTACCTCCTTTTTTAAACAGTGGTGTCACATTTGCTAATTTCCAATCCACCGGGACCACCCCAGAGTCTAGTGAATTTTGGTAAATTATCACTAGTGCATCTGCAATTTCCCTAGCCATTTCTTTTAGCACTCTGGGATGCATTCCATCAGGGCCAGGAGACTTGTCTACCTTTAGCCCCATTAGCTTGCCCATCACTACCTCCTTAGTGACAACAATCATCTCAAGGTCCTCACCTGTCATAGCCTCATTTCTATCAGTTGGGATATGACCTCTGCCATCGGGGGGTCACCAGGCTCGTCCATTACATCAAGGTCCGCAACCTGCCCTTCTCCATTGAGGAGATTAAAGCCGTCACCAGGAATTGCTCGATCTGCGCGGAGTGTAAACCGCACTTCTATAGACCAGACAAGGCCCACCTGGTAAAGGCATCCCGGCCCTTTGAACGCCTGAGCATTGATTTCAAAGGGCCCCTCCCTTCAACTAATCGCAACATTTATTTCCTCAACGTTATAGATGAATTCTCCCGTTTTCCCTTTGCCATCCCATGCCCCGATATGACCACCCCTACGGTTATTAGAGCCCTGCACAGTCTCTTCACCCTGTTCGGTTTCCCCAACGATGTCCACAGTGACATGGGTCGTCATTCATGAGCGACAAACTGCGTCAGTACCTGCTCAGTAAGGGCATCGCCTCGAGCAGGACTACCAGCTATAACCCCAGGGGGAACAGGCAGGTGGAGCAGGAGAACGCGCCGGTCTGGAAGACCATCCTACTGACCCTACAGTCCATGAGCCTCCCGACCTCCCACTGGCAGGACGCCCTCCCCGATGGGCTCCATGCTATTAGGTTCCTCCTTTGTACGGCCACTAAACAGACTCCTCATGATCGCCTATTTACCTTCCCTAGGGGAACTACTACGGGGGTCTTGCTTCTGCTCTGGTTGAGGACACTGGTCTCCTTTGAAAACACGTTCGGACACATAAGACCGACCCCCTGGTAGAGAGGGTCCAGCTCCTGCCCTCGAACCCCCACTACACGTTTGTCGAACACCCCGATGGCTGACAGGACACCGTTTCCCTCAGGGACCTGGCACCCGCAGGCTCTCCTACCACTACCGCCGATGTACCCCCCACAGTACACCCCACCCAACTTCCCATGCCCTGTGCCCCTGCACCTATTTGCTCCCCGCGCTCCCTTCCACCCGACACACCGGTCCGCAGGAACAAAGCTCAGGAAGAACCATCTCCGGAGTCCACCCCCGGACCCGCATCGAACATCCTTCCACAGCCACTGAAACGGCTGCAACACCAGCGCTTCGTCGGTCGCAACGCATGATTTGGGCGCTGGACCGACTGAACTTGTAAACCCATCACCCCCGCCAGACTTGATTTTTTAACAGTGGGTTAATGTGGTGAATGTGTAACCACTGTAATCCACACTGTACATTACTGTGTCCCTGTGGGCTCTGTCTGTGAGCCGTTACCCGGCTCTGCCCACAGGGGGAGATGAGGAGCTTGTACAGGGCTCCCCCCTTGGCTCCGCCCCCAGCAGGAAGTATAAGTGCTGCGGTCCTGCGAGTCCACCCTCAGTTCAGCATAGTCGCAGGCAGGCTCAGTTGTAAGCCGATTAAAGCCACAGTTTTTACTCCAACTCGTGTCTTGATGAGCGATCATAATATGATCACATTTTTCATCAAGGTGGAGAGTGAGGTAGTTGATTCTGAGATTAGGCTCTTGAATCATAATAAAGGAAACTACGATGATATGAGGTGTGAGTTGGCTTTGATAGGTTGGGGAATGACAGTGGATAGGCAATGGCAAACATTCAAAGAGCACATGGGGGGAAGATGGCCAATTCATGGCTTACAAGGGAAATTAGAGATAGTATTCGATCCAAGGAGGAAACGTACAAACTGGCCAAGAGAAAAAACAGGGGCTGGATTCTCCCCTACCCGGTGGGGCGGGGGGTCCCGGCGGGATGGAGTGGTGTGAACCACTCCGACGTCGGGCCGCCCCAAAGTGCGGATTTCTCTGCACATTTAGGGGCCAAGCCAGATCGCCCCCCCCCCCCCCCCCCCCAACCAGGACCCCGGAGCCCGCCCGCGCCGACGGTAAGGGAGGTGGTTTGATTCACGCCGGCTGGACAGGCATTACAGCAGCGGGACCGGAGAATCACTGGGGGGGGGGGGGGGCGCAGACCGGCGCGATTCCCGCCCCCGCCGAATATCCGGTGCCGGAGAATTCGGCGACCGGCGGGGGCGGGATTCACGCCACCCCCCGCCAATTCTCCGACCCGGTGGGGGGTCAGAGAATCCCGCCACAGGTCTGAGGGTTGGGAGCAGTTTAGAATTCAGCAAAGAAGGACCAAGCGATTGATTAAGAAGGGGAAAATAGAGTACGAGAGTAAGTTTGCATGAAACATAAAAACTGATTGTAAATGTTTCTATAGGTACATGATGAGAAAAAGATTGGTGAAGACAAATGTAGGTCCCTTACAGTCAGAAACAGGGGAATGTATAATAGGGGAGAAAGAAATGGCTGAGCAACTAAACACATACTTTGGTTTCTGTCTTCACAAATCAGATAGCAGAAATGTTGGGGACGCAGGATTCAGTGAGAGGAAGGAATTGAAGGAGATCAATATTAGCAGATATATTAGCAAGTCGTGCCTAACTAATTTAGTGGAATTTTCTGAGGACATTACCAGTGCAGTAGATAACGGGGAGCCGATGGATGTGGTATATCTGGATTTCCAGAAAGCCTTTTTTGTTTTTATTAAATAATTTTTATTGAAATTTTTACAAAATATAAACATCACAACAATATCAACAAAACAACCGCGGTAAAAACCCAAGAACAATACCCACCCAACTTCAAAAGCAACTACAAACAAAAGAAAAAACAAGAGAAAACCCAAACAACAAAAGGGAAAGAGAGAACACCCGCCACATCCCACAGACCCATCTACACAGTTCTCCCTCCCACCGATCCAAACCTTCCCCCCCCCCCCCCCCCCCCGGTTGCTGCTGCTGCCGGCCTATTTCCCTATCGTTCCGCCAGGAAGTCCAGGAAAGGCTGCCACCGCCTAAAGAACCCTTGTACTGATCCCCACAGGGCAAATTTCACCTTCTCCAATTTAATGAACCCCGCCATATCACTGATCCAGGCTTCCACGCTTGGGGGCCTCGCATCCTTCCATTGGAGCAAGATCCTCCGCCGGGCTACTAGGGACGCAAAGGTCAGAACACCGGCCTCTTTCGCCTCCTGCACTCCCGGCTCCACTGCAACCCCAAAAATTGTGAGTCCCCAGCCTGGCTTGACCCTGGATCCCACCACCCTCGACACCGTCCTTGCTACCCCCTTCCAAAACTCCCCCAGCGCTTGGCACGCCCAAAACATATGGGAGCACCTAGCACACCTGTCCTCGTCCCCGAAAAACCTACTCATCCTTGTCCCCGTCATGTGGGCCCTATGCAGCACCTTGAACTGTATGAGACTAAGCCTCGCACAGGAAGAGGAGGAATTCACTCTCTCCAGGGCATCCGCCCACATCCCCTCCTCAATCTCCTCACCCAGCTCCTCTTCCCATTTACCCTTCAGTTCCTCCACTGAGGCCTCGTCTACCTCCTGCATCACCCGGTATATGTCCGAAATCCTCCCTCCTCCAACCCCTACCCCCGAGAGGCACCCTGTCCCGTACCCCCCGTGGGGGCAACAAGGGAACCCCTCCACCTGCTGCCTGGCAAACGCCCTCACCTGCATGTACCTAAACATGTTCCCGGGGGGAGCCCAAACTTCCCCTCTAACTCCCCCAAGCTCGCGAACCTCCCCTCCACAAACAGGTCCCTCAACCTCCTAACCCCTATCCTGTGCCAGCCCAGAAATCTACCATCAATGCTCCCTGGGACAAACCGATGGTTCCCCCGTATCGGGGCCTCCATCAAGCCCCCCATTTCTCCTCTGTGCCGTCTCCATTGCCCCCAAATTTTGAGGGTAGCCGCCACCACCGGGCTCGTGGTATACCTCGTTGGAGGGAGCGGCAACGGCGCCGTTACCAGCGCCTCCAGGCTCGTGCCCACACAAGACGCCGCCTCCATCCTCTTCCACGCTGCCCCCTCCTCGTCCGTTACCCACGTACGCACCATCGCTGCGTTGGCAGCCCAATAGTACCCACAGAGGTTGGGCAGCGCCAGCCCCCCCCCCATCCCTACCCAGTTCCAGGAACACCCTTCTCACCCTCGGAGTCCCATGCGCCCACACAAATCCCGTGATACTCCTGTTGACCCTCCTAAAAAAGTCCTTTGGGATAAGGATGGGGAGGCACTGGAACAGGAACAAAAACCTCGGGAACACCGTCATCTTAACGGACTGCACCCTCCCCGCCAGTGACAGCGGTAACATATCCCACCTCTTAAACTCCTCCATCTGCTCCACCAACCTTGTGAGGTTGAGCTTGTGCAGGGCCCCCCAGCTCCCAGCCACCTGGACCCCTAGGTACCTGAAAGCTCTTCCCTGCCTGCTTCAGTGGGAGCCTACCAATCCCCTCCTCTTGATCCCCCGGATGCACCACAAACAACTCGCTCTTGCCCAGGTTCAGCTTATACCCCGAGAAACCCCCGAATTCACTAAGAATCCTCATCACCTCCGGCATCCCCCCCACCGGGTCCGCCACATACAGCAGCAGATCGTCTGCGTACAGCGACACTCGATGCTCCTCCCCACCCCGCACCAGGCCCCTCCAGTTCCCTGACTCCCTCAGTGCCATGGCCAGGGGCTCAATCGCCAACGCGAAGAGCAAGGGGGACAGGGGGCACCCCTGTCCCGTCCCCCGGTACAGCCGAAAGTACTCCGACCTCCTCCTATTTGTGGCTACACTCGCCATCGGGGCCTCGTAGAGCAGCCTCACCCACCGGATAAACCCCTCCCCAAACCCAAACCTCTCCAACACTTCCCTCAGATACTCCCACTCAACCCTATCAAAGGCCTTCTCCGCATCCAATGCCACCACTATCTCCGCCTCCCCTTCCACAGCCGGCATCATAATGACATTGAGGAGCCTTCGCACGTTCGTATTCAACAGCCTTCCCTTCACAAACCCCGTCTGGTCCTCGTGAATGACCCCAGGCACGCAATCCTCTATTCTAGTGGCCAGGATCTTTGCCAGCAGCTTAGCATCGGCGTTCAGCAGCGAAATCGGCCTATATGACCCGCACTGCAGAAGGTCCTTGTCCCGCTTCAGGATCAAGGAAATCAGCGCCCGTGACATAGTTGAGGGCAAAGCCCCCCCCCCCCCCCCCCCCCCCCACCCCCTCCCCCCATGCCTCGTTAAAGGTCCGGACCAACAGGGGGCCCACCAGGTCCAAATACCTTTTATAAAATTCAGCCGGAAACCCATCCGGCCCTGGCATCTTCCCCGACTGCATGCTCCCTATCCCTTTGACCACCTCCTCCAGCTCGATCGGCGCCCCCAGTCCCTCCACCTGCTCCTCCTCCACCCTCGGGAATCGCAGCTTGTCCAAGAAACGCCCCATTCCACCCTCCTCCACCGGGGGCTCAGACCGGTACAGTTCCCCATAAAAGTCCCTGAAGACCCCATTAACATCTACCCCCCTCCGCACCACCTTCCCAGCCTTATCCGTCACTCCCCCAATCTCCCTGGCCGCGTCCCGCTTTCGGAGCTGGTGCGCCAGCATCCTGCTCGCCTTCTCCCCGTGTTCATACACCGCCCCCTGTGCTTTCCTCCACTGAGCTTCCGCCTTTCTGGTAGTCAATAGGTCGAATCTGGCCTGAAGGCTACGCCTCTCCCCCAGCAATCCCTCCTCTGGGGCCTCCGCATATCTCCTATCCACCCGCACCATCTCCCCTATCAGTCTCTCCCTCTCCCTCTGCTCCCCCCTCTCCCTATGGGTTCGGATGGAGATCAATTCCCCCCTCATCACCGCCTTCAATGCCTCCCAGACCGTCCCCACCCGAACCTCCCCGTTATCATTGGCCTCGAGGTATCTCTCGATACACCCCCGGACCCTCCCGGCCACCTCCTCCTCTGCCAGCAGCCCCACCCCCAAGCGCCAGAGCGGACGTTGGTCCCTCCCTTCCCCCAGCCCGAGGTCCATCCAGTGCGGGGCATGATCTGAAATGGCGATGGCGGAGTATTCCACATCCTCCACCCTCGAAACCAACCCCCTGCTCAGGGCAAAAAAATCAATCCTCGAGTAGGCCTTATGTACATGGGAGAAAAACGAGTATTCCCTGGCCCTTGGCCTCGCAAACCTCCAAGGGTCCACCCCCCCATCTAGTCCATGAATCCCCTCAGCACCTTAGCCGCCGCCGGCCTCCTACCCGTCCGGGACTTGGATCGATCCAATGGGGGATCCAGTACTGTGTTAAAGTGTCCCCCCCATGATCAGGCCCCCCGCCTCCAGGTCCGGAATGCGGCCCAACATACGCCGCATAAACCCCGCATCGTCCCAATTTGGGGCATAAACATTCACCAACACTACCCGCTCCCCCTGCAGCTTCCCACTCACCATCACGTACCGCCCGCCACTGTCAGCCACCACCTTCAACGCCTCAAACAACACCTTCTTCCCCACCAGGATCGCCACCCCCTTACTCTTCTCATCCAGCCCTGAGTGAAATACTTGGCCCACCCATCCCTTCCTCAGCCGAACCTGGTCCACCACTCTCAGGTGTGTCTCCTGGAGCATGGCCACATCCGCCTTCAGCCCCTTCAGGTGCGCAAATACCTGGGCCCGTTTGACCGGCCCATTCAGCCCCCTCACATTCCAGGTTATCAGCCGGATCAGAGGGCTCCCTGCCCCCCTCCCCTGCCGATTAGCCATACCCCATCCCTTGCCCACCACCGGCCAGCGTCCCCCGCTCTGCCAGTTTCCTACGGCGGCACCTCCTCCCCTCCAGCACCCCCTCCAGCCCCCCTGCGTCCTCCAGCTCCTTCCTGGCCGTTTCAGCAGCAACCCGGTACCCCCCCCCCCTCCCCAGGCTAGGACCCCTCCTAGCCGCGCCCCTCCCTCCATAGCACTCCCGTGAGCCAGCTAACTTCTGACCCCGGCGACTCCCGCCCTACCTCCGACTCCTCCCCACGTGGGACTCCCCCTCCTCCATCGTGCCCGTCAACGGGTCCTCCCCCCCCCCCCCCCCCCCCCCGCTCTTGCGCATGAAAGGAAAACAGCCAGCAATGACCCGCGCTTCCCAGCCCCGGCCCCGCCCCCACCATCTCCCAGCGTGGGAAACCCACAGAAAGCCCGCGCTTTCGCCCTGCCCGGCCCCGCCCCCACCATCTCCCAGCGTGGGAACCCGCAGAAAGCCCGCGCTTTCGCCCTGCCCGGCCCCGCCCCCACCATCTCCCAGCACGGGAAACCCGCAGAAAGCCCGCGCTTTCGCCCGACCCCGCCCCGCCCCCACCATCTCCCAGCGCGGGAAACCCACAGAAAGCCCGCGCTTTCGCCCTTCCCGGCCCCGCCTCCTCCAGGGCCACTCCCATTGTCAGTCCCCCCCCCCCACCAGCTCCCTGAACTCCCCGTTTACCCCCCTGCCCGAACCCGTCCACCAGACCCCTACAGAAAAACCCATATAGAAAAGACAAATCGACATCACCCCACCCACCCTAAGGCCAACCCACTTCTTACATTAAACCAAGCAAATACAGATACAGTATTATACAGCATCTCCCATCCCAGACCCTCAGTTTGAGTCCAGTTTCTCGGCCTGCACAAAGGCCCACGCCTCCTCCGGGGACTCAAAATAATGGTGCCGATCCTTATAGGTGACCCACAGACGCGCCGGCTGCAACATGCCGAACTTCACACTGCGTCTATGGAGCATCGCCTTCGTCCGGTTAAACCCGGCCATCCGCCTCGCCACCTCTGCACTCCAGCCCTGGAAGATCCTCACCTCCGTGTTCTCCCACTTGCTGCTCCGCTCCTTCTTGGCCCACCGGAGCACACACTCACGATCCACGAACTGATGAAACCGCACCAACACCGCCCGCGACGGCTCGTTCGGCTTGGGCCTCCTAGCCAGAATTCTGTGGGCCCCCTCTAACTCCAGGGGCCCCTGGAAGGACCCAGCCCCCATCAGCGAGTTTAACATAACAACCACATAGGCCGCCAGGTCCGACCCCTCCAGCCCCTCCGTGAGGCCCAGGATCCGCAAATTCTTCCTCCTCGACCGGTTGTCCAGCTCCTCGTACCGCTCCTGCCACCTTTTATGGAGCGCCTCGTGCATCTCCACCTTCCCCGCGATGGCCACGGCCTCATCCTCCCTTTCGGAGGCCTGCTGCTGCAGCTCCCGGATCGCAGCCCCCTGGGCTGTCTGGGTCTCCATCAGCTCCCTGTTGGTTACCTTCAGCGACTCCAGCAGCTCCAACTTCAGCTCCTGGAAGCAGCGCAGCAGAGTCGCCTGCTGTTCCTGAGCCCACTGCCTCAGCTCCTCAAGGCCTCCGCCGGCCGCCATTTTGTCTTCCTTCCCCCGCTTTTTCAGGGGTGCTTTCTCCGGTTTTCTCCTTACTCCACTCCTGGTCCGGACCATAGGACCGTTGGGGTCCACTCCTGTCCTCTTCCTACGTCGGGATTTGCCGACACAGCTCCATTGGGGGCCCTGAAAAGAGCCCCAAAGTCCGTTTTCACCGGGAGCTGCCGAATGTGCGGCTTAGCTCCGCATTGCCGCCACCGGAAGTCTCCAGAAAGCCTTTGACAAGGTGCCACACAAAAGGTTGCTGCATAAGATAAAGATGCATGGCATTAAGGGTAAAGTAGTAGCATGGATAGAGGATTGGTTAATTAATAGAAAGCAAAGAGTTGGGATAATGGGTGTTTCTCTGGTTGGCAATCAGTAGCTAGTGGTGTCCCTCAGGGATCAGTGTTGGGCCCACAATTGTTCACAATTTACATAGATGATTTGGAGTTGGGGACCAAGGGCAATGTGTCCAAGTTTGCAGATGACACTAAGATGAGTGGTAAAGCGAAAAGTGCAGAGGATACTGGAAGTCTGCAGAGGGATTTGGATAGGTTAAGTGAATGGGCTAGGGTCTGGCAGATGGAATACAATGTTGACAAATGTGAGGTTATCCATTTTGGTAGGAATAACAGCAAACGGGATTATTATTTAAACGATAAAATATTAAAGCATGCCGCTGTTCAGAGAGACTTGGGTGTGCTAGTGCATGAGTCACAGAAGGTTGGTTTACAAGTGCAACAGATGATTAAGAAGGCAAATGGAATTTTGTCCTTCATTGCTAGAGGGATGGAGTTTAAGACTAGGGAGGTTATGTTGCAATTGTATAAGGTGTTAGTGCGGCCACACCTGGAGTATTGTGTTCAGTTTTGGTCTCCTTACTTGAGAAAGGACGTACTGGCGCTGGAGGGTGTGCAGAGGAGATTCACTAGGTTATTCCCAGAGTTGAAGGGGTTGGATTATGAGGAGAGGTTGAGTAGACTGGGACTGTACTCGTTGGAATTTAGAAGGATGAATGGGGATCTTATAGAAACATTTACAATTATGAAGGGAATAGATAGGATAGATGCGGGCAGGTTGTTTCCACTGGCGGGTGACAGCAGAACTAGGGGGCATAGCCTCAAAATAAGGGGAAGTAGATTTAGGACTGAGTTTAGGAGGAACTTCTTCACCCAAAGGGTTGTGAATCTATGGAATTCCTTGCCCAGTGAAGCAGTTGAGGCTCCTTCATTACATGTTTTTAAGGTAAAGATAGATAGTTTTTTGAAGAATAAAGGGATTAAGGGTTATGGTGTTCGGGCCGGAAAGTGGAGCTGAGTCCACAAAAGATCAGCCATGATCTCATTGAATGGCGGAGCAGGCTCGAGGGGCCAGATGGCCGACTCCTGCTCCTAGTTCTTATGTTCTTAGAAATGGTGTTGTGGAAATTGATGGGATTGAAGACCGATAAATGCCCAGGGCCTGAGAATCTGCATCCCAGGGTACTGAAGGAAATGGCTCTGGAAATAGTGGATGCATTGATGGTCATCTTCCAGGATTCTATCGACTCTGGAACAGTTCCTGCAGATTGGAGGGTAGCTAATGTAACTCCATTATTTAAAGAGGGAGGTAAACAGGGAATTATAGACCAGTAAGCGTGACATCAGAAAATTCTAGAATCTATTGTCAGAGATTTTATAGCAGAGCCGTTAGAAAATAGTGGCAGGATCAGACCGAGTCAGTATGCGTTAATGAAGGGGAAATCATACTTGATAAATTAACTGGAATTCTTTGAGTTGATGAGGGGGAGCCAGTGGATGTGGTTTATTTGCACTTTCAGAAGGTTTGTGACAAAGTCTCGCATAAGAGATTAGCGTGTAAAATTAATGTTCATGGGGTTAGGGGTAGTGTATTGAGATGGATAGAAAACTGGTTGGCAGACAGGAAACAAAGAGTAGGAATTAACAGGTCTTTATCAAATTGGCAGGCAGTGACTAGTGTCATGTGAGAGTACCTTTAAGAAATGGATGTTTAAGCAATGTACCTTTAAGAAATGGAGCAGCTCATATTACTGAAGTGATATCAGAGGGTGGGGGGAGCTGAGCTCTCTTCTGCTTTTAGTTTCAGTTTGAGAGAGAGCAGCTGAAAAGTGCCTGGCTGGTTTGTTGTGAGCTGTTTGAAAGGAGAAAGCCGGGTTTTGAGGAAAAAAGCTTGGGTGTGCCTGTGTTTGCAGTGAGCTGGATCTGCTGTGATCTCTGCCATGAAATAATATCTCTGAATCATTTGGGTGATTTAAAATCATAATAGTAATGTCATTAACCTGATGTGTTTCTGTTGTTAAAGGTGAAGTCTTTTGGAGGTTTGAAGGAACATTTTGAGGGATTATTTAGTGTTGTATTCTTTTCGGGGTTCTCTTTGAAGTAATGGGTGTTGAGTGATCCAATGTTTATTTAAAAGGTTAAGTTGAATCCATGGAATAAACATTGTTTTGTGTTTAAAAACCCACGTGTTCATAATTGTAATACCACACCTGGAGACCAAGCCGTGGGCTTCAAAAGCAACAATACATTAAAGGGAGAGGTTGGTTGAACTCCATGATACATTTTGGGGTTCTGAAAACACCTCTCCCATAACACTAGTTGGGTATCCACTTGGGGTACCCCAAAACAGCTTCTTCCCTGCTGTTACCAGACTCCTAAACAACCCTCTTATGGACTGAACTGATCTCTCCACACATCTTCTCTACTGAGTGGTACTACACTCTGTACACTTCACCCGATGCCTGTGTCCATGTATTTAGAACATAGAACATAGAACATAGAACTGTACAGCACAGAACAGGCCCTTTGGCCCTCGATGTTGTGCCGAGCAATGATCACCCTACTCAAACCCACGTATCCACCCTATACCCGTAACCCAACAACCCCCCCCTTAACCTTACTTTTAGGACACTACGGGCAATTTAGCATGGCCAATCCACCTAACCCGCACATCTTTGGACTGTGGGAGGAAACCGGAGCACCCGGAGGAAACCCACGCAGACACGGGGAGGATGTGCAGACTCCACACAGACAGTGACCCAGCAGGGAACCGAACCTGGGACCCTGGAGCTGTGAAGCATTTATGCTAACCACCATGTTACCGTGCTGCCCATGATCATAATGATTGGAGAGCAGGCTCGAAGGGCTGAATGGCCTCCTCCTGCTCCTAGTTTCTATTTCTATCCCTCAGCCTCCCTCTCTCTGATTGGACAGTCTGCCCCGCCTCTCGGCCTCTCCCTCTGTCTGATTGGTCAGCTTCCCTGTCACTTAGTCTCT